>NW_027278433.1:0-209505 GCF_030028105.1 Mobula birostris
GCGAATACATAGCGATATAGGCGAAGGTAGGAGATGTGCGCAAAAATAGATCGATATAGGGGAAGGTATGAGAGGTGCACGAAAACAGCGATGTAGGCGAAGCTATGGGAGGTGCGCGAAAACACAGCGATATAGGGGAAGGTATGAGAGCTGCGTGAAAACGCAGTGATATTGGGGAAGGTATGAGAGGAGCCCGAAAACACAGCGATATATGGGAATGCATGAGAGGTGTGCGAAGGCACAGTGATACAGGGGATGGTATGGGAGGTGCGCGAATACACAGCGATATAGGGGACGTTATGAGATGTGCGCAAAAATACATCGATATGGGGAAGTTATGAGAGGTGCGCGAGAATACAGCGATATAGGGAAAGCTATGAGATGTGCATGAATTCACGGCGATAGTCGGTAAGCCATGAGAGGTGTGCGAAAACACAGCGATATAGGGGAAGGTATGAGAGCAGCGAGAAAACACATTGATATAGGGGAAGGTATGAGAGGAGTGCGAAAACAGGGCGATATATGGGAAGTTATCAGAGGTGCATGAAAACATGACGATATAGGGGAAGGTATGAGAGGTGCGCGAAGGCACAGCGATATAGGAGAAGGTATGAGAGGTGCACGAAAACAGCGATATAGGTGAAGGAATGGGAGGTGCGCGAAAACAGGGCGATATTTGGGAAGGTATGGGAGGTGCGCGAAAGCACAGCGATATAGGGGATGCTATGGGAGGTGCGCGAATGCACAGCGATATAGAGGATGTTATGAGATCTGCATAACAACACGGCGATATAGGGTAAGTTATGAGAGGTGTGCAAAAACACGGCGATATAGGGGAAGCTATGAGAGGTGAGCAATAACAGAGCGATAAAGGTGAATCTATGGGATGTGCGCGAAAAGACCGCTATATAGGGGAACGTATGAGAGGTGCGCAAGGCACAGCGATATAGGGGGATGTATGAGAGGTGCACAAAAACACAGCGATATGGGGACGTGATGAGATGTGCATTAAAACGCAGTGATATTAGGGAAGGTATGAGAGGTGCACAAAAACACAGCGATATAGGAGAAGTTATGAGAGGTGTGTGAAAACACAGCGATATATGGGAAGGTATGGAAGGTGCACGAAAACGGGGCGATATAGGGGAAGGTATGAGAGGTGCGCGAAGGCACAGCATTATAAGGGATGCTATGGGATATGCGCGAATACACAGCGATATAAGGGACGTTATGAGATGTGCATGAAAACACGGCAATATAGGGGAAGGTATAAGAGCTGCGCAAAAATACAGTGATATAGGAGAAGTTATGAGAGGTGCGTGAAAACACAGCGATATAAGGGAAGGTATGAGAGGTGCACGAAAACACAGCGATATTGGGGAAGGTATGGGAGGTGCACGAAAACAGGGCGATATAGGGGAAGTTATGAGAAGTGCTCGAAGGCACAGCGATATAAGGGATGCTATGAGAAGTGCGCGAAAACACTGTGATATAGTGGAAGACATGAGAGGTGCGCAAAAACAGGGCAATATAGTGGAACCTATGGGATGTGCGAAACCACGGCGATACAGGGGAATGTATCAGAGTTGCGAGAAAACTAAGCGATATAGGGGACGCTATGGCACATGCGCAAAAAAGCAGTGGCATAGGGGAAGGTATGAGAGGTGTGCGAGAACACGGCGATATAGGGGAAATTGTAAGAGGTGCGCGAAAACATGCAATACAGGAGAATGTATCAAAGGTGCGAGAAAACACAGCGATATAGGGAAGTAATGATAGGAGCGAAAACATAGCGATATAGGTGAAGACATGCGAGGTGCGCGAAAACGCGGCGATATAGGGTAAGCTATGAGAGGTGATCAATACCACATCGATCAAGGGGAAGCTATGGGATGTGTGCAAAAACAGCGATGTAGGCGAAGCTATGGGAGTTGCGCGAAAACACAGCGATATAGGGGAAGTTATGAGATGTGCATGAATACACGGTGATAGTCGGGTAACCATGAGATGTGCATGAAAACACGGTGATATTGGGGAAGGTATGAGAGGTGTGCAAAAACACAGCGATATACGGGAATGCATGAGAGGAGTGCGAAAACAGGATGATATAGGGGAAGCTATGAACGGTGAGCAATAACACAGCGATAAAGGGGACATTATGAGATCTGCGCAAAAATACATTGTTATAGGGGAAGGTATGAGAGGTGGACGAAAACAGCGATGCAGGCGAAGCTATGGGAGGTGCGCGAAAACACAGCGATATAGGGGAAGATATGAGATGTGCGTGAAACCACGGCGATAGTCGGGAAGCCATGAGTGGTGTGCGAAAACACAGCGATATAGGGGAAAGTATGAGAGCTGCGTGAAAACACCATGATATTGGGGAAGTTATGAGAGGAGCGCGAAAACACAGCGATATACGGGAATGCATGAGAGGTGCGCGAAGGCCCAGTGACATAGGGGATGATATGGGAGGTGCGCGAATACACAGCGATATAGGGGACGTTATGAGATGTGCGCAAAAATACATCGATATAGGGGAAGGTATGAGAGGTGCGAGAAAACACAGCGATATAGGGAAAGCTATGAAATGTGCATGAATACACGGTGATAGTCGGGAAGCCATGAGAGGTGTGCGAAAACACAGCGATATAGGGGAAGTTATGAGAGGTGCGTGAAAACCTAGCGATATAGGGGACGTTATGAGATGTGCATGAAAACACGGCGATATAGGGGAAGGTATGAGAGGTGCGCGAAGGCACAGCAATATAAGGGATGCTATGGGAGGTGCGTGAATACACAACGATATAGAGGACGTCATGAGATGTGCATAATAACACGGCGATATAGGGTAAGTTATGAGAGGTGCGCAAAAACAGGGCAATATAGTGGAACCTATGGGATGTGCGCGAAACCACGGCGATACAGGGGAATGTATCAGAGGTGCGAGAAAACACAGCGATATAGGGGACGCTATGGGACATGCGCAAAAAAGCAGTGATATAGGGGAAGGCATGAGAGGTGTGCGAGAACACGGTGATATAGGGGAAATTGTAAGAGGTGCGGGAAAACATGCAATACAGGAGAATGTATCAGAGGTGCGAGAAAACACAGCGATATAGGGGAGGTAATGATAGGAGCGAAAACATAGCGATATAGGTGAAGACATGCGAGGTGCGCAAAAACACGGCGATATAGGGTAAGCTATGAGAGGTGATCAATAACACATCGATCAAGCGGAAGGTATGGGATGTGTGCAAAAACAGCGATGTAGGCGAAGCTATGGGAGGTGCGCGAAAACACAGCGATATAGGGGAAGTTATGAGATGTGCATAAAAACACAGCGATATGGGGGAAATTATGAGAGGTGCGCAAAAATGCAGCGATATAGCAGAAGTTATGAGAGGTGCGTGAAAACACAGCGATACAGGGGAAGATATGAGAGGTGCGCGAAAACACAGCGATATAGGGGACGCTATGGGAGGTGCGCGAAAACACAGCGATAAAGGGGACAGTACGAGATGTGCATGAATACACGGCAATAATGGGGAAGCCATGAGAGGTGCATGAAAACACAGCGATATAGGGGAAGGTATGAGAGGTGTGCAAAAACACAGCGATATCGGGGAAGTTATGGGAAGTGAGCGAAAACAGGGCGATATAGGGGAAGGTATGAGAGGTACGCGAAGGCACAGTGATATAGGGGGCTATGGGAGGTGCACGAATACACAGCTATATAGGGGACGTTATGAGATGTGCATGAAAACAGGGCAATATGGGGGAAGGTATGAGAGGTGCGCAAAAATACAGCATTATAGCAGAATTTATGAGAGGTGCGTGAAAACACAGTAATATACGGCAAGGTATGAGAAGTGCACGAAAACACAGCGATATAGGGGACGTGATGAGATGTGCATGAAAACGCACTGATATTAGGGAAGCCATGAGAGGTGCATGAAAACACAGCGATATAGGGGAAGTTATGAGAGGTGCGCAAAAATGAAGCGATATAGCAGAAGTTATGAGAGGTGCGCAAAAACAGTGCGATATAGGGGAAGGTATGAGTGGTGCCCGAAAACACAGCGATATAGGGGAGGCTATGGGACGTGCGCGCAAACACGGCAATATAAGGGAACTTATGAGAAGTGCACGAAAACACGGCGATACAGGGGAATGTATCAGAGGTGCGAGAAAGCACAGCGATATAGGGGATGTTATGAGATGTGCATGAAAACACAGCGATATAGGGGAAGATAAGAGAGGTACACGAAAACACGGCGATATGGGAGAATGTATCAGAGGTGTGAGAAAACACAGCGATATAGGGGAAGTAATGAGAGGAGCGAAAACATAGCGATCTAGGTGAAGACATGAGAGGTGCGCGAAAGCACGGCGATATAGGGGAAGCTATGAGAGGTGAGCAAAAACACGGCGATATAGGGGAAGCTGTGAGAGGTATGCAATAACACAGCGATAAATTTGAATCTATGGGATGTGCGCGAAAAGACAGCGATATAGGGCAAGGTATGAGAAGTGCGCAAGGCACAGCAATATAGGGGATACTATGGTAGGTGCGTGAATACACAGCGATACAGGGGACGTTATGAGATGTGCATTAAAATGCAGAAATATTAAGGAAGAAATAAGAGGTGCAGAAAACAAGGGCGATATAGGAGAAGTCATGAGAGGTGTGTGAAAACACAACGATATAGGGGAATGTATGAGAGATGCACGAAAACACAGCGATATAGGGGAAGGTCTGGGAGGTGCGCGAAAACACAGCGATATAGGGGATGCTATGGGATGTGTGTGAAAACACAGTGATATAGGAGACGGTATGAGATGTGCATGAAAGCACAATGATATAGGGGAAGATATGAGAGGTACAGGAAGGCACAGCGATATAACGGATGGTATGGGATGTGCGCGAAAACACAGCGATATAGGGAACGCTATGGGAGGTGCGCAAAAACACGGCGATACAGGGGAATGTATCAGAGGTGCGAGAAAACACAGCGAGAAAGGGGAAGTAATGAGAGGAGCGAAAACATAGCGATCTAGGTGAAGGCATGAGAGGTGCGCGAAAACACAGCGATATAGGGGAAGCTATGAAAGGTGAGCAAAAACACGCCGATATAGGGGAAGCTCACGAGGTGTGCAATAACACAGTGATAAAGTTGAATCTATGGGATGTGTGCGAAAAGACACCGATATAGGGGAAGGTATTGGAGGTGCGCAAGGCACAGCGATATAGGGGATGCTATGGGAGGTGCGTGAATACACAGCGATATAGGGGACGTTATGAGATGTGCAGGAAGAAGCAGCGATATTAGGGAAGATATAAGAGGTGCACAAAAACACAGCGATATAGGAGAAGTTATGAGAGGTGTGTGAAAACACAGCGATATAGAGGGAGGTATGAGAGGTGCACGAAAACACAGCGATACAGGGGAAGGTATGGGAGGTGCTCGCAAACAGGGCGATATAGGGGACGGTATGAGATTTGTATGAAAACATGGCGATATAGGGGAAGCTATGAGAGGTGCGCGAAAACACGACAATATAGGGGACGGTATGAGATGTTCGCAAGGCACAGCAATATAGGGGATGCTATGGGAGGTGCGTGAACCCACAGCGATATACGGGACGTTATGAGATGTGCATGAAAACGCAGCGATATTAGGGAAGGTATGAGAGGTTCACAAAAACACAGCGACATAGGAGATTGAATGGGAAGTGTGTGAAAACAGGGCGATATAGGCGAAGGTATGAGAAATGCGCGAAGGCACAGCAATATGTGGGAGGCTATGGGAGGTGCGCGACTACACAGTGATATAGGGGACGTTATGAGATGTGCATTAAAATGCAGCGATATTAAGGAAGAAATAAGAGGTGCAGAAAAGAAGGGAGATATAGGAGAAGTTATGAGAGGTGTGTGAAAACATAACGATATGGGGAATGTATGAGAAGTGCACGAAAACACAGCGATATAGGGGAAGGTCTGGGAGGTGCGCGAAAACACAGCGATATAGGGGAAGGTATGAGAGGTGCACGAAGGCACAGTGATATAGGGGATGCTACGGGAGGTGCGCGAATGCACAGCGATATAGGGGACGTTATGAGATGTGCATGAAAACACGGCAATATAGGGGAAGGTATGAGATGTACGCAAAAGTACAGCGATATAGGAGAAGTTATGAGAGGTGCGTGAAAACACAACGATATAGGGGAAGGTAGGAGAGGTGCACAATAATACAGCGATATAGGGGAAGGTCTGGGAGCTGCGCGAAAACAGGGCGATATAGGGGACGTTATGAGATGTGCATGAAAACACGGCAATGTAGGGGAAGGTAAGAGAGGTGCCCGAAAACACAGCGTTATAGGGCACGCTATGGGACGTGCGTGAAAACACGGCGATATAGGGGAAGCTATGAGAGGTGAGCAATAACACAGCGATCAAACTGAAGCTATGGGTTGTGCGCGAAAACAGCGATGTAGTCGAAGCTATGGGAGGTGCACGAAAACATAGCGATATCGGGGAAGGCATGGGAGGTGAGCGAAAACAGGGCGATATAGGGGAAGGTATGAGAGGTGCGCGAAGGCACAGTGATATAGGGGGCTATGGGAGGTGCACGAATACACAGCTATATAGGGGACGTTATGAGATGTGCATGAAAACACGGCAATATGGGGGAAGGTATGAGAGGTGCGCAAAAATACAGCATTAGCAGAATTTATGAGAGGTGCGTGAAAACACAGTAATATAGGGCAAGGTATGAGAAGTGCACGAAAACACAGCAATATAGGGGAAGGAATGGGATGTGCGCGAAAACAGTGCGATATAGGGGAAGGTATGAGAGGTGCTCGAAAACACAGCGATATAGGGGAGGCTATGGGACGTGCGCGCAAACTCGGCAATATAGGGGAACTTATGAGAAGTGCACGAAAACACGGCGATACACGGGAATGTATCAGAGGTGCGAGAAGGCACAGCGATATAGGGGACGTTATGAGATGTGCATGAAAACACAGCGATATAGTGGAAGATATGAGAGGTACACGAAAACACGGCGATATGGGAGAATGTATCAGAGGTGTGAGAAAATACAACGATATAGGGGAAGTAATGAGAGGAGCGAAAACATAGCGATCTAGGTGAAGACATGAGAGGTGCGCGAAAACACAGCGATATAGGGGAAGCTATGAGAGGTGAGCAAAAACACGGCGATATAGGGGAAGCTGTGAGAGGTGTGCAATAACACAGCGATAAATTTGAATCTATGGGAACTGCGCGAAAAGACAGCGATATAGGGGAAGGTATGAGAAGTGCGCAAGTCACAGCAATATAGGGGATGCTACGGGAGGTGCGCGAATGCACAGCGATATAGGGGACGTTATGAGATGTGCATGAAAACACGGCAATATAGGGGAAGGTATGAGATGTACGCAAAAGTACAGCGATATAGCAGAAGTTATGAGAGGTGCGTGAAAACACAGCGATACAGGGGAAGGTAAGAGAGGTGCGCGAAAACACAGCGATATAGGGGACGCTATGGGAGGTGCGCGAAAACACAGCGATAAAGGGGACAGTACGAGATGTGCATGAATACACAGCGATATTGGGGAAGCCATGAGAGGTGCATGAAAACACAGCGATATAGGGGAAGGTATGAGAGGTGTGCAAAAACACAGCGATATCGGGGAAGTTATGGGAAGTGAGCGAAAACAGGGCAATATAGGGGAAGGTATGAGAGGTGTGCGAAGGCACAGTGATATAGGGTGCTATGGGAGGTGCACGAATACACAGCTATATGGGGGACGTTATGAGATGTGCATGAAAACACGGCAATATGGGGGAAGGTATGAGAGGTGCGCTAAAATACAGCATTATAGCAGAATTTATGAGAGGTGCGTGAAAACACAGTAATATAGGGCAAGGTATGAGAGGTGCATGAAAACACAGCAATATAGGGGAAGGAATGGGAGGTGCGCGAAAACAGTGCGATATAGGGGAAGGTATGAGAGGTGCCCGAAAACACAGCGATATAGGGGAGGCTATGGGACGTGCGCGCAAACACGGCAATATAGGGGAACTTATGAGAAGTGCACGAAAACACGGCGATACAGGGGAATGTATCAGAGGTGCGAGAAAGCACAGCCATATAGGGGACGTTATGAGATGTGCATGAAAACACAGCGATACAGGGGAAGATATGAGAGGTACACGAAAACACGGCGATATGGGAGAATGTATCAGAAGTGTGAGAAAACACAGCGATATAGGGGAAGTAATGAGAGGAGCAAAAACATAGCGATCTAGGTGAAGACATGAGAGGTGCGCGAAAACACGGCGATATAGGGAAAGCTATGAGAGGTGAGCAAAAACACGGCGATATAGGGGAAGCTGTGAGAGGTGTGCAATAACACAGCGATAAAGTTGAATCTATGGGATGTGCGCGAAAAGACAGCGATATAGGGGAAGGTATGAGAAGTGCGCAAGGCACAGCAATATAGGGGATGCTGTGGGAGGTGCGTGAATACACAGCGATATAGGGGACGTTATGAGATGTGCATTAAAATGCAGAGATATTAAGGAAGAAATAAGAGGTGCAGAAAAGAGGGGCGATATAGGAGAAGTTATGAGAGGTGTGTGAAAACATAACGATATAGGGGAATATATGAGAGATGCACGAAAACACAGCGATATAGGGGAAGGTCTGGGAGGTGCGCGAAAACACAGCGATATAGGGGAAGGTATGAGAGGTGCGCGAAGGCACAGTGATATAGGGGATGCTACGGGAGGTGCGCGAATGCACAGCGATATAGGTGACGTTATGAGATGTGCATGAAAACACGGCAATATAGGGGAAGGTATGAGATGTACGCAAAAGTACAGCGATATAGGAGAAGATATGAGAGGTGCGTGAAAACACAACGATATAGGGGAAGGTAGGAGAGGTGCACATAATACAGCGATATAGGGGAAGGTATGGGAGGTGCGCGAAAACAGGGCGATATAGGGGACGTTATGAGATGTGCATGAAAACACGGCAATGTAGGGGAAGGTAAGAGAGGTGCCCGAAAACACAGCGTTATAGGGCACGCTATGGGACGTGCGCGAAAACACGGCGATATAGGGGAAGCTATGAGAGGTGAGCAATAACACAGCGATCAAGGTGAAGCTATGGGTTGTGCGCGAAAACAACGATGTAGTCGAAGCTATGGGAGGTGCACGAAAACACAGCGATATAGGGGAAGCTATGAAAGGTGAGCAAAAACACGGCGATATAGGGGAAGCTCTGCGAGGTGTGCAATAACACAGTGATAAAGTTGAATCTATGGGATGTGTGCGAAAAGACACCGATATAGGGGAAGGTATGGGAGGTGCGCAAGGCACAGCGATATAGGGGATGCTATGGGAAGTGCGTGAATACACAGCGCTATAGGGGACGTTATGAGATGTGCAGGAAGAAGCAGCGATATTAGGGAAGATATAAGAGGTGCAGAAAACAAGGGCGATATAGGAGAAGTTATGAGAGGTGTGTGAAAACACAACGATATAGGGGAATGTATGAGAGATGCACGAAAACACAGCGATATAGGGGAAGGTCTGGGGAGGTGCGCGAAAACACAGCGATATAGGGGATGCTATGGGATGTGTGTGAAAACACAGTGTTATATGAGACGGTATGAGATGTGCATGAAAACACAACGATATAGGGGAAGATATGAGAGGTACAGGAAGGCACAGCGATATAACGGATGGTATGGGATGTGCGTGAAAACACAGCGATATAGGGGACGCTATGGGAGGTGCGCGAAAACACGGCGATACAGGGGAATGTATCAGAGGTGCGAGAAAACACAGCGAGATAGGGGTAGTAATGAGAGAAGCGAAAGCATAGCGATCTAGGTGAAGACATGAGAGGTGCACGAAAACACAGCGATATAGGGGAAGCTATGAAAGGTGAGCAAAAACAAGGCGATATAGGGGAAGCTCTGCGAGGTGTGCAATAACACAGTGATAAAGTTGAATCTATGGGATGTGTGCGAAAAGACACTGATATAGGGGAAGGTATGGGAGGTGCCCAAGGCACAGCGATATAGGGGATGCTATGGGAGGTGCGTGAATACACAGCGATATAGGGGACGTTATGAGATGTGCAGGAAGAAGCAGCGATATTAGGGAAGATATAAGAGGTGCACAAAACCACAGCGATATGGGAGAAGTTATGAGAGGTGCGTGAAAACACAGCGATATAGAGGGAGGTATGAGAGGTGCACGAAAACACAGCGATACAGGGGAAGGTATGGGAGGTGCTCGAAAACAGGGCGATATAGGGGACGGTATGCGATTTGTATGAAAACATGGCGATATAGGGGAAGCTAAGAGAGGTGCGCGAAAACACGACAATATAGGGGACGGTATGAGAGGTGCGCAAGGCACAGCGATATAGGGGATGCTATGGGAGGTGCGTGAATACACAGCGATATACGGGACGTTATGCGATGTGCATGAAAACGCAGCGATATTAGGGAAGGTATGAGAGGTTCACAAAAACACAGCGACATAGGAGAATGAATGGGAAGTGTGCGAAAACAGGGCGATATAGGCGAAGGTTTTAGAAATGCGCGAAGGCACAGCAATATGTGGGAGGCTGTGGGAGGTGCGCGACTACACAGTGCTATAGGGGACGTTATGAGATGTGCATAAAAACACAGCGATATGGGGGAAGTTATGAGAGGTGCGCAAAAATGCAGCAATATTGGAGAATTTATGAGAGGTGCGTGAAAACACAGTGATATAGGGGAAGGTAAGAGAGGTGTGCGAAAACAGGGCGATATAGGGGAAGGTATGAGAGGTGCGCGAAGGCACAGTGATATAGGGGATGCTACGGGATGTGCGCGAATGCAGAGCGATATAGGAGACATTATGAGATGTGCATGAAAACACGGCATATATAGGGGAAGGTGTGAGATGTACGCAAAAGTACAGCGATATAGGAGAAGTTATGAGAGGTGCGTGAAAACACAGCGATATAGGGGAAGGTATGAGAGGTGCACAATAATACAGCGATATAGGGGAAGGTATGGGAGGTGCGCGAAAACAGGGCGATATAGGGGACGTTATGAGATTTGCATGAAAACACATCAATATAGGGGAAGGTATGAGATGTGCACAAAAATACAGCGATATAGCAGAAGTTATGAGAGGTGCGTGAAAACACAGCGATACAGGGGAAGGTATGAGAGGTGCGCGAAAACACAGCGATATAGGGGACGCTATGGGAGGTGCGCGAAAACACAGCGATAAACGGGACAGTACGATATGTGCATGAATACACGGCGATATTGGGGAAGCCATGAGAGGTGCATGAAAACACAGCGATATAGGGGAAGGTATGAGAGGTGTGCAAAAACACAGCGATATCGGGGAAGTTATGGGAAGTGAGCGAAAACAGGGCGATATAGGCGAAGATATGAGAGGTGCGCGAAGGCACAGTGATATAGGGGGCCATGGGAGGTGCACGAATACACAGCTATATAGGGGACGTTATGAGATGTGCATGAAAACACGGCAATATGGGGGAAGGTATGAGAGGTGCGCGAAAACAGTGCGATATAGGGGAAGGTATGAGAGGTGCGTGAAAACACAGCGATATAGGGGAGGCTATGGGACGTGCGCGCAAACACGGCAATATAGGGGAACTTATGAGAAGTGCATGAAAACACGGCGATACAGGGGAATGTATCAGAGGTGCGAGAAAGCACAGCGATATAGGGGACGTTATGAGATGTGCATGAAAACACAGCGATATAGGGGAAGATATGAGAGGTACACGAAAACACGGCGATATGGGAGAATGTATCAGAGGTGGGAGAATGTATCAGAGGTTTGAGAAAACACAGCGATATAGGGGAAGTAATGAGAGGAGCGAAAACATAGCGATCTAGGTGAAGACATGAGAGGTGCGCGAAAACACGGCGATATATGGGAAGCTATGAGAGGTGAGCAAAAACACGGCGATATAGGGGAAGCTGTGAGAGGTGTGCAATAACACAGCGTTAAAGTTGAATCTATGGGATGTGCGCGAAAAGACAGCGATATAGGAGAAGGTATGAGAAGTGCGCAAGGCACAGCAATATAGGGGATGCTATGGGAGGTGCGTGAATACACAGCGATATAGGGGACGTTATGAGATGTGCATTAAAATGCAGCGATATTAAGGAAGAAATAAGAGGTGCAGAAAAGAAGGGTGATATAGGAGAAGTTATGAGAGGTGTGTGAAAACATATCGATATAGGGGAATGTATGAGAGATGCACGAAAACACAGCGATATAGGGGAAGGTCTGGGAGGTGCGCGAAAACACAGCGATATAGGGGATGCTATGGGATGTTCATGAAAACACAGTGATATAGGAGACGGTATGAGATGTGCATGAAAACACAACGATATAGGGGAAGATATGAGAGGTACAGGAAGGCACAGCGATATAACGGATGGTATGGGATGTGCGCGAAAACACAGCTATATAGGGGACGCTATGGGAGGTGCGCGAAAACACAGCGATAAAGGGGACGGTACGAGATGTGCATGAATACACGGCGATATTGGGGAAGCCATGAGAGGTGCTTGAAAACACAGCGACATAGGGGAAGGTATGAGAGGTGTGCAAAAACACAGCGATATCGTGGAAGTTATGGGAAGTGAGCAAAAACAGGGCGATATAGGGGAAGGTATGAGAGCTGCGTGAAAACAGGGCGATATAGGGGAAGTTATGAGAGGTGAGCAATAACACAGCGATATACGGGAATGCATGAGAGGAGTGCGAAAACAGGGCGATATAGGGGAAGCTATGAGAGGTGAGCAATAACACAGCGATAAAGGGGATATTATGAGATCTGCGCAAAAATACATCGATATGGGGAAGGTATGAGAGGTGCACAAAAACAGCGATGTAGGCGAAGCTATGGGAGGTGCGCGAAAACACAGCGATATAGGGGAAGCTATGAGATGTGCATGAATACACGGCGATATTGGGGAAGCCATGAGAGGTGCATGAAAACACAGCGATATAGGGGAAGGTATGAGAGGTGTGCAAAAACACAGCGATATCGGGGAAGTTATGGGAAGTGAGCGAAAACAGGGCAATATAGGGGAAGGGATGAGAGGTGCGCGAAGGCACAGTGATATAGGGGGCTATGGGAGGTGCACAAATACACAGCTATATAGGGGACCTTATGAGATGTGCATGAAAACACGGCAATATGGAGGAAGGTATGAGAGGTGCGCAAAAATACAGCATTATAGCAGAATTTATGAGAGGTGCGTGAAAACACAGTAATATAGGGCAAGGTATGAGAGGTGCACGAAAACACAGCCATATAGGGGAAGGAATGGGAGGTGCGTGAAAACAGTGCGATATAGGGGAAGGTATGAGAGGTGCCCGAAAACACAGCGATATAGGGGAGGCTATGGGACGTGCGCGCAAACACGGCAATATAGGGGAACTTATGAGAAGTGCACGAAAACACGGCGATACAGGGGAATGTATCAGAGGTGCGAGAAAGCACAGCGATATAGGGGACGTTATGAGATGTGCATGAAAACACAGCGATATAGGGAAAGATATGAGAGGTACACGAAAACACGGCGATATGGGAGAATATATCAGAGGTGTGAGAAAACACAGCGATATAGAGGAAGTAATAAGAGGAGCGAAAACATAGCGATCTAGGTGAAGACATGAGAGGTGCGCGAAAACACGGCGATATAGGGGAAGGTATGAGAGCTGCGTGAAAACACAGTGATATAGGGGAAGGTATGAGAGGAGTGCAAAAACAGGGCGATATAGGGGATGTTATGAGAGGTGCGTGAAAACCCAGCGACATTGGGGACGTTATGAGATGTGCATGAAAACACGGTGATATTGGGGAAGGTATGAGAGGTGTGGAAAAACACAGCGATATACGGGAATGCATGAGAGGAGTGCGAAAACAGGGCGATATAGGGGAAGCTATGAGAGGTGAGCAATAACACAGCGATAAAGGGGATATTATGAGATCTGCGCAAAAATACATCGATATGGGGAAGGTATGAGAGGTGCACGAAAACAGCGATGTAGGCGAAGCTATGGGAGGTGCGCGAAAACACAGCGATATAGGGGAAGCTATGAGATGTGCATGAATACACGGCGATAGTCGGGAAGCCATGACAGGTGTGCAAAAACACAGCGTTATAGGGGAAGGTATGAGAGCTGCGTGAATACACAGTGATATAGGAGAAGGTATGAGAGGAGCGCGAAAACTGGGCGATATAGGGGAAATTATGAGAAGTGCATGAAAACCTAACGATATAGGGGATGTTATGAGATGTGCATGAAAACACGGCGATATAGGGGAAGGTATGAGAGGTGCGCGAAGGCACAGCGATATAGAGGACGTTATGAGATGTGCATAACAACATGGCGATATAGGGTAAGTTATGAGAGGTGTGCAAAAACACGGCGATATAGGGGAAGCTATGAGAGGTGAGCAATAACACAGCGATAAAGGTGAATCTGTGGGATGTGCACGAAAAAACAGCTATATAGGGGAAGGTATGAGAGGTGCGCAAGGCACAGCGATATAGGGGATGCTATGGGAGGTGCGTGAATACACAGCGATATAGGGGACGTTATGAGATGTGCATTAAAATGCAGCGATATTAAGGAAGAAATAAGAGGTGCAGAAAACAAGGGCGATATAGGAGAAATTATGAGAGGTGCGAGAAAACACGGCGATACAGGGGAATGTATCAGAGGTGCGAGAAAGCACAGCGATATAGGGGACGTTATGAGATGTGCATGAAAACACAGCGATATAGGGGAAGATATGAGAGGTACACGAAGGCACAGCGATATAGGGGATGCTATGGGATGTGCGTGAAAACACAGTGATATAGGAGACGGTATGAGATGTGTATGAAAACACAACGATATAGGGGAAGATATGAGAGGTACAGGAAGGCACAGCGATATAATGGATGGTATGGGATGTGCGTGAAAACACAGTGATATAGGAGACGGTATGAGATATGCATGAAAACACGGCGATATGGGAGAATGTATCAGAGGTGCGAGAAAACACAGCGATATCGGGGAAGCTATGAGAGGTGAGCAAAAACACGGCGATGTAGGGGAAGCTGTGAGAGGTGTGCAATAACACAGCGATAAAGTTGAATCTATGGGATGTGCGCGAAAAGACAGCAATATAGGGGAAGGTATGAGAGGTGCGCAAGGCACAGCGATATAGGGGATGCTATGGGAGGTGCGTGAATGCACAGCGTTATGGGGACGTTATGAGATGTGCATTAAAACGCAGCGATATTAGGGAAGATATAAGAGGTGCACAAAAACACAGCGATATAGGAGAAGTTATGAGAGGTGTGTGAAAACACAGCGATATAGGGGAAGGTACGAGAGGTGCTCGAAAACACAGCGATATAGGGGAAGGAATGAGAGGTGCGCGAAAACAGGGCGATATAGGGGAAGCATGAGAGGTGCGCGAAGGCACAGCGATATAGGGGATTCTATGGGAGGTGCGCGAATACACAGCGATATAGGGGACGTTATGAGATGTGCATAAAAACACGGCGATATAGGGGAAGTTATGAGAGGTGTGCAAAAATACAGCAATATAGGAGAAGTTATGAGAGGTGAGTGAAAACACAGCGATATAGGAGGAGGAATGAAAGGTGCACGAAAACACAGCGATATAGGGGAAGGTATGGGAGGTGCTCGAAAACAGGGCGATATAGGGGAAGGTATGAGAGGAGTGCGAAGACACAGCAATATAGGGGATGCTATGGGAGGTGCGCAAATACACAGTGATATAGGGGAAGATATGAGAGGTGCGTGAAAGCAGGACAATATAGTGGAAGCTATGAGAGGTGAGCAAAAACACGGCGATATAGTGGAAGCAAAGAGAAGTGAGCAATAATACAGTGATAAAGGTGAATCTATGGGATGTGCGCAAAAACACAGCTATATAGGGGAAGGTATGAGAGGTGCGCAAGGCACAGCGATATAGGGGATGCTATGGGAGGTGCGTGAATACACAGCGATATATGGGACGTTATGAGATGTGCATGAAAACGCAGCGATATTAGGGAAGTTATGAGAGGTTCACAAAAACACAGCGACATAGGAGAATGAATGGGAAGTGTGCGAAAACAGGGCGGTATAGGCGAAGGTATGAGAAGTGCGCGAAGGCACAGCAATATGTGGGTGGCTATGGGAGGTGCACGACTACACAGTGATATGGGGACCTTATGAGATGTGCATAAAAACACAGCGATATGGGGAGAAGTTATGAGAGGTGCGCAAAAATGCAACAATATAGGAGAAGTTATGAGAGGTGCGTGAAAACACAGCGATATAGGGGAAGGTATGAGCGGTGCGCGAAAACACCGTGATATAGGGGAAGACATGAGAGGTGCACAAAAACAGGGCAATATAGTGGAAGCTATGGGATGTGTGCGAAAACACGGCGATACAGGGGAATGTATCAGAGGTGCGAGAAAACACAGCGATATAGGGGATGCTATGGGACGTGAGCAAAAAAACAGTGATGTAGGGGAAGGTATGAGAGGTGTGCGAGAACACGGCAATATAGGGGAAATTGTAAGAGGTGCGCGAAAACATGGCAATACAGGGGAATGTATCAGAGGTGCGAAAAAACACAGCGATATAGGGGAAGTAATGATAGGAGCAAAAACATAGCGATATAGATGAAGACATGCGAGGTGCGTGTAAACACGGTGATATAGGGGAAGCTATGAGAGGTGAGCAATAACACAGCAATCAAGGTGAAGCTATGGGATGTGCGCAAAAACAGCGATGTATGCAAAGCTATGGGAGGTGCACGAAAACACAGCGAAAGCGGGGAAGGTATGGGAGGTGCGCGAAAACAGGGCGATATAGGGGACTATATGAGATGTGCATGAAAGCACATCAATATAGGGGAAGGTATGAAATGTGCGCAAAAATACAGCCATATAAGGGTAGGTATGAGAGGTGCACGAAAACACAGTGATATAGGGGAAGGTATAAGAGGTGCTCGAAAACAGGGCGATATAGTGGAAGGTATGAGAGGTGCCCGAAAACACAGCAATATAGGGGACGCTATGGGACGTGCACGAAAGCACAGTGATATAGGGGAAGTAATGAGAGGAGCGAAAACATAGCGATGTCAGCGAAGCTATGGGAGGTGCGCGAAAACACAGCGATAAAGGGGACGGTACGAGATGTGCATGTATACACGGCGATGTTGGGGAAGCCATGAGAGGTGCGTGAAAACACAGCGATATAGGGGAAGGTATGTGAGGTGTGCAAAAACACAGCGATATAGGTGAAGTTATGAGAGGTGGGTGACAACACAGCGATATAGTGGAAGGAATGAGAGGTGCACGAAAACACAGCGATATAGTGGATGTTATGGGAGGTGCGCGAATACACAGTGATATATTTGAAGACATGAGGGTGTGCGCGAAAGCAGGGCAATATCGTGGAAGCTATGAGAGGTGAGCAAAAACACGGCGATATAGGCGAAGTTATGAGAGGTGAGCAATAACACAGCGATGAAGGTGAATCCATGGGATGTGCGCAAAAAGACAGCGATATAGGGGAAGGTATGCGAGGTGCGCAAGGCACAGCAATATAGGGGATGCTATGGGAGATGCGTGAATACACAGCGATATACGGGACGTTATGAGATGTGCATGAAAACGCAGCGATATTAGGGAAGGTATGAGAGGTTCACAAAAGCACAGCAATATAGGAGAATGAATGGGAGGTGCGTGAAAACAGGGCGATATAGTGGAAGCTATGGGATGAGCGTGAAAACAGTGCGATATAGGGGAAGGTATGAGAGGTACCTGAAAACGCAGCGATATAGGGGAAGGAATGAGAGGCGCGCGAAAACACGGCGATACAGGGGAATGTATCAGAGGTGCGAGAAAGCCCAGCGAAATAGGGGACGTTATGAGATGTGCATGAAAACACAGTGATATAGGGGAAGATATGAGAGGTACACGAAGGCACAGCGATATAGGGCATGCTATGGGATGTGCGTGAAAACACAGTGATATAGGAGACGGTATGAGATGTGCATGAAAACACGGCGATATAGGGGATGCTATGAGAGGTGCGCGAAAATACGGCGATATGGGAGAATGTATCAGAGGTGCGAGAAAACACAGCGATATAGGGGAAGTAATGAGAAGAGCAAAAACATAGCGATCTAGGTGAAGACATGAGAGGTGCGCGAAAACACGGCGATATAGGGGAAGCTGTGAGAGGTGAGCAAAAACACGGTGATATAGGGGAAGCTGTGAGAGGTGTGCAATAACACAGCGATAAAGTTGAATCTATGGGATGTGCGTGTAAAGACAGCGATATAGGGGAAATTATGAGAGGTGCGCGAGAAAACGGCGATACAGGAGAATGTATCAGAGGTGCGAGAAAGCACAGCGATATAGGGGAAGTTATGAGATGTGCATGAAAAGTCAGCGATGTAGGTGAAGACATGAGAGGTACACGAAGGCAGAGCGCTATAGGGGATGCTATTGGATGTGCTTGAAAACACAGTGATATTGGAGACGGTATGAGATGTGCATGAAAACACGGCGATATAGGGAAAGCTATGATAGGTGCGCGAAAACACGGCGATATGGGAGAATGTATCAGAGGTGCGAGAAAACACAGCGATATAGGGGAAGTAATGAGAGGAGCGAAAACATAGCGATCTAGGTGAAGACATGAGAGGTGCGCGAAAACACGGCGATATAGGGGAAGCTGTGAGAGGTGAGCAAAAACACGGCGATATAGGGGAAGCTGTGAGAGGTGTGCAATAACACAGCGATAAAGCTGAATCTATGGGATGTGCACGTAAAGACAGCGATATAGGGGAAGGTATGAGAGGTGTGCAAAAACAGAGCGAAATAGTGGAAGGTATGAGAGGTGCGCGAAAACACAGTGATATAGGGGAAGACATGAGAGGTGCGTGAAAGCAGGACAATTTAGTGGAAGCTATGAGAGGTGAGCAAAAACACGGCGATATAGGGGAAGCTATGAGAGGTGAGCAATAACACAGCGATAAAGGTGAATCTATGGGATGTGCGCGAAAAGACAGCGATATAGTGGATGGTATGAGAGGTGCACAAGGCATAGCGATATGGGGGATTCTATGGGAGGTGCGCGAATACACAGCGATATAGGGGACGTTATGAGATGTGCATAAAAACACGGCGATATAGGGGAAATTATGAGAGGTGCGCAAAAATACAGCAATATAAGAGAAGTTATGAGACATGCGTGAAAACACAGCGATATAGGGGGAGGTATGGGAGGTGCTCGAAAACAGGGCGATATAGGGGACGGTATGAGAGAAGTGCGAAGACACAGCAGTATAGGGGATGCTATGGGAGGTGCGCAAAAACACAGTGGTATAGTGGAAGACATGAGAGGTGCGTGAAAGCAGGACAATATAGTGGAAGCTATGAGAGGTGAGCAATAACACAGTGATAAAGGTGAATCTATGGGATGTTCGCAAAAACACAGCTATATAGGGGAAGGTATGAGAGGTTCACAAAAACACAGCGACAGGAGAATGAATGGGAAGTGTGCGAAAACAGGGCGATATAGGCGAAGGTATGAGAAGTGAGCGAAGGCACAGCAATATGTGGGAGGCTATGGGAGGTGCGCGACTACACAGTGATATGAGGACGTTATGAGATGTGCATAAAAACACAGCGATATGGGGAAAGTTATGAGAGGTGCGCAAAAATGCAGCAATATAGGAGAAGTTATGAGAGGTGCGTGAAAAGACAGCGATATGGGAAGGTATGAGAGGTGTGCAAAAACAGTGCGATATAGTGGAATGTATGAGAGGTGATCGAAAACACCGTGATATAGGGGAAGACTTGAGAGGTGCGCAAAAACAGGGCAATATAGTGGAAGCTATGGGACATGCGCGAAAGCACGGCGATACAGGGGAATGTATCAGAGGTGCGAGAAAACACAGCGATATAGGGGACGCTATGGGACGTACGCCAAAAATCAGTGATATAGGGGAAGGTATGAGAGGTGCGCAAAAACAGGGCAATATATTGGAAGCTATGGGACATGCGCGAAAGCACGGCGATACAGGGGAATGTATGAGAGGTGCGAGAAAACACAGCGATATAGGGGACGCTATGGGACATGCGCAAAAAAACAGTGATATAGGGGAAGGTATGAGAGGTGTGCGAGAACACGGCAATATAGGGGAAATTGTAAGAGGTGCACAAAAACATGTCAATACAGGGGAATGTATCAGAGGTGCGAGAAAACAGCGATATAGATAGGGGAAGTAATGATAGGAGCAAAAACATAGCGATATAGGTGAAGACATGCGAGGTGCGTGAAAACACGGCGATATAGGGGAAGCTATGAGAGGTGAGCAATAACACAGCAATGAAGGTGAAGCTATGGGCTGTGTGCGAAAACAGCAATGTAGGCAAAGCTATGGGAGGTGCACGAAAACAGCGAAATCGGGGAAGGTATGGGAGGTACACGAAGGCACAGCGCTATAGGGGATGCTATGGGATGTGCGTGAAAACACAGTGATATAGGAGACGGTATGAGATGTGCATGAAAACACGGCGATATAGGGGAAGCTATGATAGGTGCGCGAATACATGGCGATATGGGAGAATGTATCAGAGATGCGAGAAAACACAGCGATATAGGGGAAGTAATGAGAGGAGCGAAAACATAGCGATCTAGGTGAAGACATGAGAGGTGCGCGAAAACACGGCGATATAGGGGAAGCTATGAGAGGTGAGCAAAAACACGGCGATATAGGGGAAGCTGTGAGAGGTGTGCAATAACACAGCGATATAGTTGAATCTATGGGATGTGCGCGTAAAGACAGCGATATAGGGGAAGGTATGAGAGGTGCGCAAGGCACTGCGATATAGGGGATGCTATGGGAGGTGCGTGAATACACAGCGATATAGGGGACGTTATGAGATGTGCATTACAACGCAGCGATATTAGGGAAGATATAAGAGGTGCGCAAAAACACAGCAATATAGGAGAAGTTATGAGAGGTGTGTGAAAACACAGCAATATAGGGGAAGGTATGAGAGGTGTACAAAAACACAGCGATATAGGGGAAATTAAGAGAGGCGCGCGAAAACACGGCGATACAGGGGAATGTATCAGAGGTGCGAGAAAGCACAGCGATATAGGGGACGTTATGAGATGTGCATGAAAACACAGTGATATAGGGGAAGATATGAGAGGTGCGTGAAGGCACAGCGATATAGGGGATTCTATGGGAGGTGCGCGAATACACAGCGATATAGGGGACGTTATGAGATGTGCATAAAAACACGGCGATATAGGGGAAGTTATGAGAGGTGCGCAAATATACAGCAATATAGGAGAAGTTATGAGAGGTGAGTGAAAACACAGCGATATAGGGGAAGGTATGGAAGGTGCACGAAAACAGGGCGATATAGGGGAAGGTATGAGAGGAGTGCGAAGACACAGCCATATAGGGGATGCTATGGGAGGTGCGCGAAAACACAGTGATATAGGGGGAAGACATGAGGTGCGTGAAAGCAGGACAATTTAGTGGAAGTTATGAGAGGTGAGTGAAAACACAGCGATATAGGGGAAGGTATGGAAGGTGCACGAAACAGGGCGATATAGGGGAAGGTATGAGAGGAGTGCGAAGACACAGCCATATAGGGGATGCTATGGGAGGTGCGCGAAAACACAGTGATATAGGGGAAGACATGAGAGGTGCGTGAAAGCAGGACAATTAGTGGAAGCTATGAGAGGTGAGCAAAAACACGGCGATATAGGGGAAGCTATGAGAGGTGAGCAATAACACAGCGATAAAGGTGAATCTATGGGATGTGCGCGAAAAGACAGCGATATAGTGGATGGTATGAGAGGTGCACAAGGCATAGCGATATGGGGGATTCTATGGGAGGTGCGCGAATACACAGCGATATAGGGGACGTTATGAGATGTGCATAAAAGCACGGCGATATAGGGGGAAATTATGAGAGGTGCGCAAAAATACAGCAATATAAGAGAAGTTATGAGACATGCGTGAAAACACAGCGATATGGGGGAGGTATGGGAGGTGCTCGAAAACAGGGCGATATAGTGGACGGTATGAGAGAAGTGCGAAGACACAGTCAGTATAGGGGATGCTATGGGAGGTGCGCAAAAACACAGTGATATAGTGGAAGACATGAGAGGTGCGTGAAAGCAGGACAATATAGTGGAAGCTATGAGAGGTGAGCAATAACACAGTGATAAAGGTGAATCTATGGGATGTTCGCAAAAACACAGCTATATAGGGGAAGGTATGAGAGGTTCACAAAAACACAGAGACATGAGAATGAATGGGAAGTGTGCGAAAACAGGGCGATATAGGCGAAGAGTATGAGAAGTGCGCGAAGGCACAGCAATATGTGGGAGGCTATGGGAGGTGCGCGACTACACAGTGATATGAGGACGTTATGAGATGTGCATAAAAACACAGCGATATGGGGAAAGTTATGAGAAGTGCGCAAAAAATGCAGCAATATAGGAGAAGTTATGAGAGGTGTGTGAAAAGACAGCGATATGGGGGGAAGGTATGAGAGGTGTGCAAAAACAGTGCGATATAGTGGAATGTATGAGAGGTGCGCGAAAACACCGTGATATAGGGGAAGACTTGAGAGGTGCGCAAAAACAGGGCAATATAGTGGAAGCTATGGGACATGCGCGAAAGCACGGCGATACAGGGGAATGTATCAGAGGTGCGAGAAAACACAGCGATATAGGGGACGCTATGGGACGTACGCAAAAAAACAGTGATATAGGGGAAGGTATGAGAGGTGAGCAAAAACGGGGCAATATATTGGAAGCTATGGGACATGCGCGAAAGCATGGCCATACAGGGGAATGTATGAGAGGTGCGAGAAAACACAGCGATATAGGGGACGCTATGGGACGTACGCAAAAAAACAGTGATATAGGGGAAGGTATGAGAGGTGTGCGAGAACACGGCAATATAGGGGAAATTGTAAGAGGTGCGTGAAAACATGTCAATACAGGGGAATGTATCAGAGGTGCGAGAAAACACAGCGATATAGGGGAAGTAATGATAGGAGCAAAAACATAGCGATATAGGTGAAGACATGCGAGGTGCGTGAAAACACGGCGATATAGGGGAAGCTATGAGAGGTGAGCAATAACACAGCAATGAAGGTGAAGCTATGGGCTTTGTGCGAAAACAGCGATGTAGGCAAAGCTATGGGAGGTGCACGAAAACAGCGAAATCGGGGAAGGTATGGGAGGTACACGAAGGCACAGCGCTATAGGGGATGCTATGGGATGTGCGTGAAAACACAGTGATATAGGAGACGGTATGAGATGTGCATGAAAACACGGCGATATAGGGGAAGCTATGATAGGTACGCGAATACACGGCGATATGGGAGAATGTATCAGAGGTGTGAGAAAACACAGCGATATAGGGGAAGTAATGAGAGGAGCGAAAACATAGCGATCTAGGTGAAGACATGAGAGGTGCGCGAAAACTCTCATGTGTTTTCACGCACCTCACATAGCGTCCCCTATATTGCCATGTTTTCGCACATCTTCCATAGCTTCCCCTATATCGCTGTGTTTTCTCGCACTTCTGCTACCTTCCCCTAAGTCTCTCTGTTGTTGTGTACCTCCCCTGGCTTCCCATATATCGCTAAGTTTTCGTGCAACCCTCATACATTCCCCTACATCGCTGTGTTTTCGCGCACCTCTCATAGCTTCCATATATTTCGATGTTTTCGCGCACCTCTCATCGCTTTCCCCAAATCGCTGTGTTTTTGCGTACCTTCCATATTATCTCACATATTGCCGTCATCTGGCGCACCTCGCATAGCTTCCCCGCCATCCTTGTGTTTTCGTTCACCTCTCATACCTTCCTCTACATCGCTCTGTTTTCGAGTGCCTATCATACCTTCCCCTATATCACTGTGTTCTCGTGCAGCTCTCATAGCTTTCCATATATTGGCAATGCTTTCGTACACCTCTCATAGCTTCCCCCAAATCACTGTGTTTTCACGCACCTCTCATAGCTTCCAGTATATCGCTGTGTTTTCGCACACCTCGCATAGGTCCCCTATGTTGTTGTGTTTTCGCGCACCTCTCATACCTTCCCCTATATCACTGTGTTTTTGCTAACCTCTCACAGCTGTGCCTATATCGCCGTGTTTTCGCGCACCTCCCATAGCTTCCCATATATCACTATGTTTTCACGCACCTCGCATACCTACCCCTATATCGCTGTGTTTACGCGCTCGTCTCAGAGCTTCCCCTATATTGCTGTGTTTTCCACGCACCTCCCATAGATTCCCCTATAATCGCTGTGTTTTCACGCACCTCTGAAACCTTCCCCTATATCGCTCTGTTGCTGTGCACCTCCCATACCGTCCCATTATTGCCGTGTTTTCGTGCACTTCCCATAGCTTCCCCAATATGGCTGTGCTTCCGAGCACCTCTCATAGCTTCTCCTCGATTGCAGTATTTTCCTGCACATCACATAGCTTCCCCAATATCATTGTGTTTTCGCACAACTCTGATACCTTCCCGTATATAGCTGTGTTTTCGCTCACCTCTTATAGCTTCCCCTAGATCACCGTCTTTTCGCGCACCTCTCACATCTACCCCTATATCGCTGTGTTATCAAGCAGCTCTCATAGCTTCCCCTATATTGCTGTGTTTTTGCATACCTCCCATAACTTTCGCTTTCTCGCTGTTTTGGCACACCTCTCATAGCTTGCCATATATTGCCATATTTTCGCAAACCTCTCATAGCTCCCCCTAGATCACTGTGTTTTCACTCTCCTCACAGAGCTTCCGCTATATCGCCATGTTTTCGTACACCTCCCATAGTTTCCCCTATTTCGCTGTGTCTTCTCGCACCTCTGTTACGTTCCCCTATTTCGCTCCGTTGTCGCAAACCTCCCATGGCTTCCCATATATCGCTTGTGTTTTCGTGCACCTCTCATACTTTCTCCTATATCGCCTTGTTTTCTTGCATCTCTCATACCTTCCCCTATGTCGCTCTGTTTTCGTGCACCTCCCGTATCTTCCCATATATCACTGCGTTTTCATGCACCTCTCATAGCTTTCCCTATATCGCTATGTTTTCGCGCACCTCCCATAGCTTCCCTATATCGCTGTGTTTTTGTGCACCTCTCATACCGTCCCATATATTGCTCAGATAACACTCCCCTCTGATAGCTTCCCCTATATCACCATGTTCTCACGCACCTCTCACAGCTTCAACTAAGTCGATGTGTTCGCGCACCTCTCATAGCTTCCCCTGTATCGATGTGTTCTCGTGCACCTCTCATCCCTTCCCCTATATCACTGCATTTTCGCGCAGCTCTCATAGCTTCCCCTATATCGCTGTGTTTTCGCGCACCTTTCATACCTTCCATTATATCGCTGCGTTTCCGCGCACTTCTCGTAGCCTCGCCTATGTCGATGTATTTTCACTCATCTCTCATAAATTCCCCAATATCGCCGTGTTTCATGCACCTCCCCATAGGTTCCCCTACATCGCTGTGTTTTCGCGTGCCTACCATACCTTCCCCAATATCACTGTGTTCTCGTGCACCTCTCATAGCTTTCCATATATTGCAATGTTTTCGTGCACCTCTCATTGCTTCCACCAAAATCACTGTTTACGCGCACCTCTCATAGTTTCCCCTGTATCGCTGTGTTTTTGCTGACCTCTCACAGGTGTGCCTATATCGCCGTGTTTTCACGCACCTCCCATAGCTTCCCATATATCACTGTTTTCACGCACCTTGCATACCTACCCCTATATCGCTGTGTTTTCGCGCACGTCTCAGAACATCCTGTATATTGCAGTGTTTTCGCGCACCTCCCATAGCTTCCCCTATATCGCTGTGTTTTCTCGCACCTCTGAAACCTTCTCCTATATCGCTCTGTTGTCGTGCACCTCCCATACCGTCCCATTATCGCTGTGTTTTCGTGTACTTCCCATAGCTTCTCCAATATGGCTGTGCTTTCGCGCACCTCTCATAGCTTCTCCTATATTGCTGTGTTTTCCGCACCTCACATAGCTTCCCCAATATCATTGTGTTTTCGCACACCTCTGATACCTTCCCGTATATCGCTGTGTTTTGCTCACCTTTTATAGCTTCCCCTAGATCGCTGTCTTTTCGCGTACCTCTCACATCTACCCCTATATCGCTGTGTCATGAAGCAGCTCTCATAGCTTCCCCTATATTGCTGTGTTTTTGCATACCTCCCATAGTTTCCGCTTTCTCGCTGTTTTCGCACACCCGTCATAGCCTGCCATATATTGTTATATTTTCACAAACCTCTCATACCTTCCTCTAGATCGCTGTGTTTTCACGCTCCTCACAGAGCTTGCCCTATATCGCCATGTTTTCATGCACCTCCCATAGCTTCCCCTATATCGCTGTGTCTTCTCGCACCTCTGTTACCTTCCCCTATATCGCTCCGTTGTCACACACCTCCCATGGCTTCCCCTATATCACTGTGTTTTCGTGCACCTCTCTTACTTTCCTCCTATATCGCCTTGTTTTCTCGCACCTCTTCATACCTTCCCCCATATCGCTCTGTTATTATGCACCTCCCATAGGTTCCCCTACATCGCTGTGTTTTCTGGCACCTCTCATAGCTTCCCCTATATCGTTGTGTTTTCGCGTACCTCGCATCGCTTCCTCTATATCGTTTTTTTTCGCGCATCTCTCATACCTTCAGGTACATCGATGTGTGTTTGCGCACCATCCATAGTTGCCCCTATATCACTTTGTTTTCTGGCACCTCTTATAGCTTCCCCTATATCGCTGTGTTTTCGCGCACCTCTCATACCTTCCCCTATATCGCCGTGTTTTCACGCACCTCCCATAGCTTCCCATATATCACTGTATTTTCATGCACCTCGCATACCTACCCCTATATCGATGTGTTTTCGCGCACGTCTCAGAGCATCCCGTATATTGCTGTGTTTTCGCGCACCTCCCATAGCTTCCCCTATATCGCTGTGTTTTCGTGCACTTCCCATAGCTTCCCCAATATGGCTGTGCTTTTGCGCACCTCTCATAGCTTCTCCTATATTGCTGTGTTTTCCCGCACCTCACATAGCTTCCCCAATATCATTGTGTTTTCACACACCTCTGATACCTTCCCGTATATCACTGTGTTTTCGCTCACCTCTTATAGTTTCCCCTAGATTGCAGTCTTTTCGTGTACCTCTCACATCTACCCCTATATCGCTGTGTCATGAAGTAGCTCTCATAGCTTCCCCTATATTGCTGTGTTTTTGCATACCTCCCATAGCTTCCGCTTTTTTGCTGTTTTCGCACACCCCTCATAGCCTGCCATATATTGCTATATTTTCACAAACCTGTCATACCTTCCCCTAGATCGCTGTGTTTTCATGCTCCTCACAGAGCTTGCCCTATATCGCCATGTTTTCATGCACCTCCCATAGCTTCCCCTATATCGCTGTGTCTTCTCGCACCTTTGTTACCTTCCCCTATATTGCTCCGTTGTCACACACCTCCCATGGCTTCCCCTATATCGCTGTGTTTTCGCGCACCTCTCATACCTTCCCCTAGATCGCCGTGTTTTCACGCACCTCGCATACCTTCCCCTATGTCCTGTTTTTGTCCTCCTCTCATACCTTCCCCTGCATCGATGTGTTTTTGCGCACCTTTCATACCTGCCCCTATAACGCGTTTTTCGCAGACCTTTCATAGCTTCCCCTACATCTCTGTGTTTTCGCGCATTTCTGATTTCTTCTCCTATATCTCCGTCTTTTCACGCACCTCGCATAGCTTCCACTATATTGCTGTGTTTTCTTTCACCTCTGATACCTTCCCCTATATCGCTCTGTTTTCGCGTACCTCTCGTAGCTTCCCATATATCGCTGCGTTTTCGCGCACCTCTCACATCTTTCCCTATGTCGCTGTGTTATCGAGCAGCTTTCATAGCTTCCCCTATCCCGCTGTGTTTTCGCATACCTCCCATAGCTTCCCCTATATTGCTGTGTTTTCCCATACCTCCCATAGCTTCCACTATATCGCTATGTTTTCTTTCACCTCTCATAACTTCCCCTATATTGCTGTTTTCGCGCACCTCTCATGCACTCTCTTACATCGCTGTGTTTTAGCGCATCTCTCTTACCTTCAATGATATCACTGTGTTCTCGCGCATGTCCCATACCATAAGACCATAAGGAGCAGAAGTAGGCCATTCGGCCCATTGAGTCTGCTCCGCCATTTTATCATGAGCTGATCCATTTTCTCCTAATTAGTCCCACTCCCCCGCCTTCTCACCATAACCTTTGATGCCCTGGCTACTCAGATACCTATCAATCTCTGCCTTAAATACACCCAATAACTTGGCCTCCACTGCTGCCCGTGGCAATAAATTCCATAGATTCACCACCCTCTGACTAAAAAAATTTCTTCGCATTTCTGTTCTGAAAGGGCGCCCTTCAATCCTTAAGTCATGCCCTCACGTACTAGACTCCCCCATCATGTGAAACAACTTTGCCACATCCACTCTGTCCATGCCTTTTAACATTCGAAATGTTTCTATGAGGTCTTCCCTCATTCTTCTAAACTCCAAAGAATACAGTCCAAGAGCGGACAAACGTTCCTCATATGTTAACCCTCTCATTCCCGGAATCATTCTAGTGACTCTTCTCTGCACCCTCTCCAACGTCAGCACATCATTTCTTAAATAAGGAGACCAAAACTGCCCACAGTACTCCAAGTGAGCTCTCACCAGCGCCTTATAGAGCCTCAACATCACATCCCTGCTCCTATACTCTATTCCTCTAGAAATGAATGCCAACATTGCATTCACCTTCTTCACTACTGACTCAACCTGGAGGTTAACTTTAAGGGAATCCCATACGAGCATTCCCAAGTCCCGTTGCATCTCAGAACTTTGAATTCTTTCCCTATTTAAATAATAGTCTGCCCGTTTATTTTTTCTGCCAATGTGCATAACCATACATTTTCCAACATTGTACTTCTTTGCCACTTCTCTGCCCATTCTTCCAATCTACCCAAGTCTCTCTGAAGACTCTCCGCTTCCTCAGCACTACCAGCCCCTCCACCTACCTTCGTATCGTCAGCAAACTTAGCCACAAAGCCATCTATTCCATAACCCAAATCGTTGATGTACAATGTAAAAAGAAGCGGCCCCAACACTGATCCCTGTGGAACACCACTGGTAACCGGCAGCCAACCAGAATAGGATCCCTTTATTCCCACTCTCTGTTTCCTGCCAATCAGCCAAAACTCTATCCACGTATGTAACTTTCCTGTAATTCCATGGGCTCTTATCTTGTTAAGATATATATATCTTCCGCTATATCGCTGTTTTCGCACACCTCTCATAGCTTGCCATCTATGGCGATGTTTTCGCACACCTCTCATAAATTCCCCTAGATCGCTGTGTTTTCGCGCACCTCACATAGCGTCTCCTAGATCGCCATGTTTTCGCACACCTCCCATAGCTTCCCATTTTTATCGCTACGTTTTCTCACTCCTCTGATACCTTCCCCTATATCACTCTGCTGTCGTGCACTTCCCATGGCTTCCCATATATCGCTGAGATAACGCTCCTCTCTCATAGCTTCCCCTATATCGCCGTGTTTTCACGCACCTCTCATAGCTTCCCCTATATCGCTGTGATTTCGCGCACCTCGCATACCTTCCACTATATCTTTGAGTTTTTGCGCACCTCTCATACCTTACACTATATCGATGTGTTCGCGCACCTCTCGAAGCTTCCCCTGTATTCATGTGTTCTCGCGCACCTCTTATCCCATCCCCTATAGCGCCGTGTTTTCGCGCACCTCTC
The DNA here is from genome assembly GCF_030028105.1 of Mobula birostris. Lineage (NCBI taxonomy): Eukaryota > Metazoa > Chordata > Chondrichthyes > Myliobatiformes > Myliobatidae > Mobula > Mobula birostris. Next base: position 29,975 of record NW_027278433.1, read on the forward strand.
ATAGCTTCCCCTATATCGATGTGTCTTTGCGCACCTCGCAAACCGGCCCCTATGTCGTTGTGTTTTTGTGCACCTCTCATACCTTCCACTATATCGATGTGATTTTGCGCACCTCTCGTAGCTTCCCCTGTATTGATGTGTTTTCGCGCACCTCTCATATCTTCCCCCATATTGCCGTGTTCTGGTCCACCTCACCTAGCTTCCTCTACATTGCTGTGCTTTTGCGCACCTCCCATAGATTCCCCAATATGGCTGTGTTTTCGTGCACCTCTTATACCTTCCCCTGTATCGCTGTGCACTCGCACACCTCCCATAGCTTCCCCGACATCGCTGTGATTTCGCACAACTCCCGTGGCTTCCCCTATATCGCTGTGTTTTCGCGCACCTCGCATTCCTTCCTCTATATCGTTGTGTTTTCGCCACCTCTCATACCTCCCCTATATCGCTGTGTTTTCACGCATCTCCCATAACTTCCCATTTTTCGCCGTGTTTTCGCGCACCTCTCATAGCTTCCCATATATTGCAATGTTTTCCCGCACCTGTCACTCTTTCCCCAAATCACTGTGTTTTTGCGCACCTCTCATAGCTTCTCCTATATCGCTGTGTTTTCCCGCACCTTCCATGGCTTCCCCAATATCATTGTGTTTTTGCTCACCTCTGATACCTTCCCCTATATTGCCGAGTTTTCGCACACCTCTCACATCTTTCCCTATATCGCTGTGTTATCTAACAGCTTTCATGGCTTCCCATATATTGCTGTGTTTTCGCATACCTCCCACTGCTTCAGCTGTATCGCTGTTTTAGCACACCTCTCATAGCTTGCCATATATGGCGATATTTTCGCACACCTCTCATAACTTCCCTTAGATCGCTGTGTTTTCACGCACCTCCCATAGCGTCCCCTATATCTCTCTGTTGTCGTGCACCTCCCCTGGCATCCCATATATCGCTGTGTTATCGCGCACCCCTCATACCTTCCCCTACATCTCTGTGTTTTCACGCATTTCTCATAGATTCTCCTATATCTCGGTCTTTTCACGCACCTCCCATAGCTTCCACTATATTGCTGTGTTTTCTTGCCCCTCTCATACCTTCCCCTATATCGTTCTGTTTTCGTGCACCCCCCATAGCTTCCCATCTATCATTGTGTTTTCACGCACCTCTCATACCTTCCACTATATCGCTGTGTTTTCGCGCACCTCTCGTAGTCTCCCCTATATCGGTGTTTTCGCGCACCGCTCACAACTTCGCCTATATCGCTGTGTTTTCATGCACCTCCCATAGGTTTACCTACATCGCTGTGTATTTGCATGCCTATCATACCCTCCCCTCTGTTGCTGTGTTTTCGTGCACCTCTCATAGCTTTCCATATATTGCATTGATTTCACGCACCTCTCATAGCTTCCCCCAAATCGCGGTGTTTTCATGCACCTCTCATACCTTCCGCTATATCGCTGTGTTTTTGCTGACCTTTCACAGCTGTGCCTATATCGCCGTGTTTTCGTGAACCTCCCATAATTTCACATATAGCACTGTGTTTTCACGCACCTCGCATACCTACCCCTATATTGCTGTGTTTTCTCGCACCTCCCATAGCTTCCCCTATATCGCTGTGTTTTCTCTCACCTCTGAAACCTTCCCCTATATCGCTGTGTTGTCGTGCACCTCCCATAACTTCCCCTACATGGCTGTGTTTTCGCGCACCACTTATAGCTTCCCCAATATGGCTGTGTTGTCGCGCACGTCTCATACCTTACCCTGTATCGCTGTGTTTTCGCACACCTCCCATACCTTCCCTAATATCATTGTGTTTTCGCACACCTCTGATACATTCCCCTATATCGCTGTGTTTTCGTGCACCTCTCACATTTTCCACTATATCGCTGTGTTCTCGCGCACCCCTCATACCTTCCCCTACATCTCTGTGTTTTCACGCATTTCTCATAGATTCTCCTATATCTGGTCTTTTCACGCACCTCCCATAGCTTCCACTATATTGCTGTGTTTTCTTGCCCCTCTCATACCTTCCCCTATATCGTTCTGTTGTTCGTGCACCCCCCATAGCTTCCCATCTATCATTGTGTTTTCACGCACCTCTCATACCTTCCACTATATCGCTGTGTTTTCGCGCACCTCTCGTAGTCTCCCCTATATCGGTGTTTTCGCGCACGCTCACAACTTCGCCTATATCGCTGTGTTTTCATGCACCTCCCATAGGTTTACCTACATCGCTGTGTATTTGCATGCCTATCATACCCTCCCACTCGGTTGCTGTGTTTTCGTGCACCTCTCATAGCTTTCCATATATTGCATTGATTTCACGCACCTCTCATAGCTTCCCCCAAATCGCGGTGTTTTCATGCACCTCTCATACCTTCCGCTATATCGCTGTGTTTTTGCTGACCTTTCACAGCTGTGCCTATATCGCCGTGTTTTCGTGAACCTCCCATAATTTCACATATAGCACGGTGTTTTCACGCACCTCGCATACCTACCCCTATATTGCTGTGTTTTCTCGCACCTCCCATAGCTTCCCCTATATCGCTGTGTTTTCTCTCACCTCTGAAACCTTCCCCTATATCGCTGTGTTGTCGTGCACCTCCCATAACTTCCCCTACATGGCTGTGTTTTCGCGCACCACTTATAGCTTCCCCAATATGGCTGTGTTGTCGCGCACGTCTCATACCTTCCCTAATATCATTGTGTTTTCGCACACCTCTGATACATTCCCCTATATCGCTGTGTTTTCGTGCACCTCTCACATTTTCCACTATATCGCTGTGTTATCGAGCACCTCTCATACCTTCCCCTGCATCGCTGTGTTTTCGCACACCTCTCATAGCTTGCCATATATGGCGATGTTTTCGCACACCTCTCATAACTTCCCGTAGATCGCTGTGTTTTCGGGCATCTCACATAGCGTCTCCTATATCGCCATGTTTTCGCACACCTCCCATAGCTTCCCCGATACCGCTGTGATTTTGTGCACCTCTCATATCTTACCCTATAGTGCTGTGTTTTTGCGCACCTCCCATACCTTCCCATTATTGCTGTGTTTTCGAGCACCTCCCATAGATTCCCCTATATCGCTGTGTTTTCTCGCAGCTCTCATAGCTTCCCCTATATTGTTGTGTTTTCGCGCACCTTCCATAGCTTCCTCTATATCTCTGTGTTTTCACGCACTTCTCATACCTTCAAGTATATCGATGTGTGTTTGCGCAGCTCTCATACCTTCCACTCTATCGGTGTGTTTTCGCGCACTTCTTATACATTCCCCTATATCGCAGTGTTTTCATACACCTCGCATAGCTTCCCCTTTTTCGCCGTGTTTTTGCACACCTCTCATAGATTCCCATATATTGCGACGTTCTCGGACACCTCTCATCGCTTTCCCCAAATCGCTGTGTTTTTGCGCACCTCCCATAGATTCCCCAATATGGCTGTGTTTTCATGCATCTCTTATACCTTCCCCTGTTTCGCTGCGTTTTCGCACACCTCCCATAGCTTCCCCGATACCACTGTGATTTTGTGCACCTCTCATATCTTACCCTATAGTGCTGTGTTTTTGCGTACCTCCCATACCTTCCCATTATCGCTGTGTTTTCGAGCACCTCCCATAGATTCCCCTATATCGCTGTGTTTTCTCGCAGCTCTCATAGCTTCCCCTACATTGTTGTGTTTTTTTGCACCTCTTATACCTTCCCCTATATCGCTGTGTTTTCGCGCACCTCTCATAGCTACCCATATATTGTGATGTTTTCCTGCACATCTCATCGCTTTCCCCAAATCACTGTGCTTTTGCGCACCTCTCATAGCTTCTCCTATATCTCTGTGTTTTCCCGCACCTCCCATAGCTTCCTTAGTATCATTGTGTTTTCACACACCTCTGATACCTTCCCCTATATCGTCGCGTTTTCGCGCACCTCTCACATCTTTCCCTATATCGCTGTGTTATCAAACAGCTTTCATGACTTCCCATGTATTGCTGTGTTTTCGCATACCTCCCACTGCTTCCGCTATATCGCTGTTTTAGCACACCTCTCATAGCTTGCCATATATGGCGATATTTTCGTGCACCTCTCATATCTTCCCCTACAGCGCTGTGTTTTACGCACCTCCCATACCTTCCCATTATCATTGTGTTTTCGCGCACCTCCCATATATTTCCCAATATGGCTGTGTTTTCACGCACCACTTATACTTTCCCCTGTATCGCTGTGCTTTCGCGCACCTCCCATAGCTTCCCTGAAATCGCTGTGATTTTGCGCACCTCCCGTAGCTTCCCCTATATCACTGTGTTTTCTCGCACCTGTCATACCTTCCCCTATATCACTGTGTTTTTGCGCACCTTGCACAGCTTCCCCTATATCGTTTTGTTTTCGCGCACCTCTCATACCTTCAAGTATATCGATGTGTGTTTGCGCACCTTCCATATCTTCCCCTATATCGCTGTGCTTTCGCGTACCTCACATACCTACCCCTATGTCGTTTTGTTTTTGTGCACCTCTTATACCATCCTCTATATCGATGTGTTTTTGCGCACCTCTCGTAGCTTCCCTGGTATCGATGTGTTTTCGCACACCTCTCATACCTGCCTCTATTACGCGTGTTTTCGCAGACCTCTCATAGCTTCCCCTGTATCGCTGATTTCTCGCATACCTCCCATAGCTTCCCCTATATCGCTGTGTTTTCGCGCACCTCTCATAGCTTCCCCTAGATCGCTGTGTTTTCATGCACCTCACATAGCTTCCCCTATATCGCTGCATTTTCTCGCACCTCTGCTACCTTCCCCTGTATCTCTCTGTTGTCGTGCACCTTCCCTGGCTTCCCATATATCGTTGTCTTTTCGCGCACCACTCATACCTTCCCTTACATCGCTGTGTTTTCGCGCACCTCTCATACTTTCTCCCATAACGCCATGTTTTCACGCACCTACCATAGCTTCCCCCATAACGCCATGTTTTCACGTACCTACCATAGCTTCCCCTATATCGCTGTGTTTTCTCGCACCTCTCATACCTTCCCCTATATGGTTGTGTTTTCGCGCACCTCCCGTAGCTTCCCATTTCTCGCCGTGTTTTTGCGCACCTCTCATAGCTTCCCATATATTGCGATGTTTTCGTGCACCTCTCATCGCTTTCCCCAATTCGCTGTGTTTTTGCGTACCTCTTGTAGCTTCCCCTCTATCGATGTGTTTTCGCGCACCTCTCATAATTTCCCCTATATCGCTATGTTTTCATGCACCTCCCATAGGTTCCCCAACATCGCTGTGTTTTCGCGTGCCTATCATAACCTCTCCTGTGTTGCTGTGTTCTCGTGCACCTGTCATAGCTTTCCATATATTGTATTGATTTCGCGCACCTTTCATCGCTTTCCCCAAATAGCTGTGTTTTTGCGCACCTCTCATATCTTCCCCCATATTGCCATGTTCTGGTGCACCTCACATAGCTTTCCCTACATCGCTGTGTTTTCGCGCACCTCCCATAGATTCCCCAATATGGCTATGTTTTCGTGCACCTCTTATACCTTCCACTGTTTCGCTGTGTTTTCGCACACCTCCCATAGCATCCCGACATCGCTGTAATTTTTTGCACCTCTCATACCTTCCCCTATAGCGCTGTGTTTTTGCGCACCTCTCATAGCTTCCACTGTATCGTTGTGTTTTCGCACACCTCTCAGACCTTCAAGTATATCGATGTGTGTTTTGCACACCTTCCATAGCTTCCCCTGTATCACTGTGTTTTCGCGCACCTCTCATACCTTTCTCTAGATTGCGTGTTTTCACGTAACTCGCATACCTTCCCCTATGTCGTTGTGTTTTGTGCACCTCTCATACATTCACCTGTATCGATGTGTTTTCACTCACCTTTCATACCTGCCTCTATAACACATTTTTTCGCAAACCTCTCATAGCTTCCCTACATCGCTGTGTTTTCGCGCACCTCCCATAGATTCCCCAATATGACTATGTTTTCGTGCACCTCTTATACCTTCCACTGTTTCGCTGTGTTTTCGCACACCTCCCATAGCATCCCGACATCGCTGTAATTTTTTGCACCTCTCATACCTTCCCCTATAGCGCTGTGTTTTTGCGCACCTCTCATAGCTTCCACTGTATCGTTGTGTTTTCGCACACCTCTCAGACCTTCAAGTATATCGATGTGTGTTTGCACACCTTCCATAGCTTCCCCTGTACCACTGTGTTTTCGCGCACCTCTCATACCTTCCTCTAGATTGCCGTGTTTTCACGTAACTCGCATACCTTCCCCTATGTCGTTGTGTGTTTTTGTGCACCTCTCATACCTTCACCTGTATCGATGTGTTTTCACTCACCTTTCATACCTGCCTCTATAACACATTTTTTCGCAAGCCTCTCATAGCTTCCCCTATATCGCTGTGTTTTTTGCGCACCTCTCATAGCTTTCCTGAAATTGCTGTGTTTTTGCGCACCTCTCATAGCTTCCCCGACATCTCTGTGTTTTCATGCACCTCCCATAGCTTCCCCTATATTGCTGTGTTTTCTTGCAACTCTCATACCTTCCCCTATAACTCTCTGTTTTCATGGCACCTCCCATAGCTTCCATATATCGCTGTGTTTCCCCGCGCACTTCTCATACCTTCCACAATATCACTGCGTTTCCGCGCACGTCTCGTAGGTTCTGCTATATCGATGTGTTTTCCCGCACCTCTCATAACTTCCCCTATATCGCTGTGTTTCCATGCACCTCCATAGGTTCCCCTACATTGCTGTGTTTTCACGTGCCTATCATACCTTCCCTATATCATTGTGTTCTCGTGCATCTCTCATAGCTTTCCATATATTGCAATGTTTTCGTGCACCTCTCATAGCTTCCCCCAAATTGCTGTGTTTTCACGCACCTCTCATACATTCTCTTATATCTTCGTCTTTTCACGCACCTCCCATAGCTTCCACTATATTGCTGTGTTTTCTTGCACCTCTCATACCTTCTCCCATATCGCTCTGTTTTCGTGCACCTCCCATAGCTTCCCATATGTCGCTGTGTTTTCATGCACCTCCCACAGGTTCCCCAACATCGCTGTGTTTTCGCGTGCCTATCATAACCTCTCCTGTGTTGCTGTGTTCTCGTGCACCTGTCATAACTTTCCATATATTGTATTGATTTCGCGCACCTCTCATCGCTTTCCCCAAATAGCTGTGTTTTTGCGCACCTCTCATATCTTCCCCCATATTGCCGTGCTCTGGAGCACCTCACAAAGCTTCCCCTACATCGCTGTGTTTTCGCGAACCTCCCATAGATTCCCCAATATGGCTTTTTTTTCGCACACCCCTTATACATTCCCCTGTATCACTGTGCTTTAGCACACCTCACATAGCTTCCCCTATATCGTTGTGATTTCGCGAACCTCTCATACCTTCAAGTATATCGATGTGTGTTTGCGCACCTTCCATAGCTTCCTCTATGTTGCTGTGGTTTCGCGCAACTCGCATATCTACCCCTATATCGTTTTGTTTTTGTGCATCTCTCATACCTTCCATATATCAATGTGTTTTCGCGCAGCACTCGTAGCTTCCCTGATATCGATGTGTTTTCGCACACCTCTCATACCTACCCCTATAACGCGTGTTTTTCCAGACTCTCATAGCTTCCCCTGTATCGCCGTTTTTTCGCACACCTCCCATAGCTTCCCCTGTATCGCTGTGTTTTCGCGCACCTCTCACATCTTCCCTATATCATAGCTTCCCCTATATTGCTGTGTTTTTGCGCACCTCAGATAGCGTCCCTATATATTCATGTTTTCGGACACCTCCCATAGTTTCTCCTATATCACCGTCTTTTCTCACTCCTCTGATATCGTCCCCTATATCACTCTGTTGTCGTGCACTTCCCATGGCTTCCCCTATATCACTGTATTTCCATGCACCTCCCATAGGTTCCCCTACATCGCTGTATTTTCACGGGCCTATCATACCTTCCCCTATATCATTGTGTTCTCGTGCACCTCTCATAGCTTTCCATATTTTGCAATGTTTTCGTGCACCTCTCTTAGCTTCCCCCCAAATCGCTGTGTTTTTGCGCACCTCACATACCTTCTCCTATGTCGTTGTGTATTTGTGCACCTCTCATACCTTCCCCTATATCGCTGTGATTTCGTGCACCTCTCACAGCTTTCCTAAAATGGTTGTGTTTTTGCGCACCTCTCATAGCTTCCCCTATATCGCTGTGTTTTTGTGCACCTCTCATACCATCCAATATATCGCTGAGATAACGCTCCCCTCTCATAGCTTCCCCTATATCGCCGTGTTTTCACGCACCTCGCATACCTTCCGCTATATCGTTGAGTTTTTGCGCACCTCTCATACCTTCCACTATATCGATGTGTTCACGCACCTCTCGTAGCTTCCCCTGTATCGATGTGTTTTCGTGCACCTCTCATACCTGCCCATATAACGTGTTTTCTCGCAGATCTCTCATAGCTTCCCCTATATCGCTGTGTTTACGCGTTCCTCGCATATCTTCCACTTTATCGATGTGTTTTCGCGCACTTCTCATACCTTCCCCTATATCTCTGTGTTTTCATGCACCTCGCATAGCTTCCCTTTTTTCACCGTGGTTTCGCGCACCTCTCATAATTTCCCATATATTGCGATGTTTTCGCGCACCTCTCATCGCTTTCCCCAAATCGCTGTCTTTTTGCGCACTTCTCACATCTACCCCCATATATTTTTGTTCTGGTGCTCCTCACATAGCATCCCCTACATTGCTGTGTTTTCGCGCACCTCCAATAGATTCCCCAATATGGCTGTGTTTTCATGCTCCTCCCATAGCTTCCAGTTATCGCTGTCTTCTGTCTCTGTATCTTGTTTTACGGCGGTTGGCATCCAGCTTAATGGTGCATTACCGCCACCCTCTGCTCCAGAATGTGCACTAGACATACATTCTAAATCCCTTCACCCAATCACACACACATATATATACAAACCTACACTTCAGCCTCCCATCTTTGACCATCCTAGTATCCTATTCCTGTTTATTCGTCATATTCTATAAAAAACCCCTGTACCCCTTAAAAATGCTAAAATCGCTGTCTTTTCCCGAACCTCCCATAGATTCCTCAATATGGCTGTGTTTTCGCGCACCCCTTATACCTTCCCCTGTATCGCTGTGCTTTAGCACACCTCATATAGCTTCCCCGATATTGCTGTGATTTCGCGCACCTCCTGTAGCTTCCCCTATATCACTGTGTTTTCTTGCACCTCTCATAGCTTCCCCTATATTGCTGTGTTTCGCGCACCTTCCATAGCTTCCCCTATATCGTTGTGATTTCGTGCACCTCTCATAACTTCAAGTATATCGATGTGTGTTTGCGCACCTTCCATAGCTTCCCCTATATCGCTGTGTTTTCGCGCAACTCGCGTACTTACCCCTATATCGTTTTGTATTTGTGCACCTCTCATACCTTCCATATATCAATGTGTTTTCGCGCACCTCTCGTAGCTTCCCTGATATCGATGTATTTTCGCACACCTCTGATACCTGCCCCTATAACGCATTTTTTGCAGACTTCTCATAGCTTCCTCTGTGTCGCTGTGTTTTCGCGCACCTCCCATAGCTTCTCCTATATCGCTGTGTTTTCCCGCACCTCCCATAGCTTCCAAAATATCGTTGTATTTTCACACACCTCTGATACCTTCCCCTATATCGCTGTGTTTTCGCGCACCTCTTATAGCTTCCCCATATATCGTCGTGTTTTCGCGCACTTCTCACGTCTTCCCCTATGTCGCTGTGTTATCGAGCAGCTTTCATAGCTTCCCCTATATTGCTGTGTTTTCGCATACCTCCCATAGCTTCCGCTATATCGCAGTTTTCACACACGTCTCATAGCTTGCCATATATGACGATGTGTTCGCACACCTCTCATAAATTCCCCTAGATCGCTGTGTTTTCGCGCATCTCACATAGCGTCCCCTATATTGCCATGTTTTCGCACACCTCCCATAGCTTCCCCTATATCGCCGTCTTTTCTCACTCCTCTGATACCTTCCCCTATATCGCTCTGTTGTCGTGCACTTCCCATGGTTTCCCATATATCGCTGTGTTTTCGTGCACCACTCATACCTTCCCCTACATCAACTGTATTTTCGTGCATCTCTCATATTTTCTACTATAATGCCATGTGTTCACACACCTCCCATAGCTTCCACTATATCGCTGTGTTTTCTCTCACCTCTCATATCTTCTCCTAAATCGCTCTGTTTTCGCGCACCTCTCGTAACTTCCATATATCGCTGCATTTACGCACACCTCTCATAGATTTCCCTATATCGCTATGTTTTTGTGCACCTCCCATAGCTTCCCCTATATCGCTGTGCTTTTGTGCACCTCTCGTACCGTCCAATGTATTCACTGAGATAACGCTCCCCGCTCATAGCTTCCCCTATATCGCCGTGTTTTCGCGTACCTCGCATACCTTCCGCTGTTCCCGATGTTGGGGAAGTCCAGAACGAGGGGTCACAGTTTGAGGATAAAGGGAAGCTTTTTAGAACCGAGATTAGGATAAACTTCTTCACACAGAGAATGGTGAATCTGTGGAAATCTCTGCCACAGGAAACAGTTGAGGCCAGTTCATTGACTATATTAAGAGGGAGTTAGATATGGCCCTTGTGGCTACGGGGATCGGGGGTATGGAGGGAAGGCTGGTGCAGGGTTCTGAGTTGGATGATCAACCATGATCATAATAAATGGCGGTGCAGGCTCGAAGAGCCGAATGGCCTACTCCTGCACCTATTTTCTATGTTTCTATGTTTCTATACCTCCCATAGCTTCCGCTATATCACTGTTTTCGCACACCTCTCATAGCTTGCCATATATGGTGATGTTTTCGCACATCTCTCATAACTTCCCCTAGATGTGAGTTTTCGCGCACCTCACAAAGCGTCCCCTATATCGCCATGTTTTTGCACACCTCCCATAGCTTCCACTATATTGCTGTGTTTTCTCTCACCTCTCATACCTTCCCCTATATCGCTCTGTTTTCGCGCACCTCTCGTAGTTTTGAATATATATCGGTGAGTTTTCGCGCACCTCTCATAGTTTTCCCTATATCGCTATGTTTTCGCACACCTCCTACAGCTTCCGCTATATCGTTCTGTTTTTGTGTACCTCTCATACCGTCCCATATATCACTGAGCTAACGCTCCCCTCTCATAGCTTCCCCTATATTGCCGTGTTTTCGCACACCTCTCATAGCTTCCCCTAGATCGCTGTGTTTTCTGTACCTCGCATACCTTCCGCGTTATCGTTGAGTTTTTGCACACCTCTCATACCTTCCACTATATCGATGTGTTCGCGCACTTCATCCCTTCCCTTATATCACCGTGTTTTCCCGCACCTCTCATAGCTTCCGCTATATAGCTGTGTTTTCATGCACCTCGCACAGCTTTCCCTATGTCATTGTGGTTTTGTGCACCTCTCATACCTTCCACTATATCGACGTGTTTTCGTGCACCTCGCGTAGCTTCCACATATCGATGTGTTTTCGCGCACCTCTCATACCTGCCTCTATAACGCGTTTTTTCGCAGATCTCTCATAGTTTCCCCTTTTTCACCATGTTTTCGCGCACCTCTCATCGCTTTCCGCAAATCGTTGTGTTTTTGCGCACCTCTCATATCTTCCCCCATATTGCAGTGTTCTGGTGCACCTCACATAGCTTCCCCTACATCGCTGTGTTTTCGCGCACCTCCCTTAGATTCCCCGATAACGCTGTGATTTCGTGCACCTCTCATATCTTCTACTATAGCGCTGTGTTTTTGCGCACCTCCCATAACTTCCAATTATCGCTGTGTTTTTGCGCACCTTTCCATAGATTCCCCAATATGGCTGTCTTTTCGTGCACCTCTTATATCTTCCCCTGTATCGCTGTGCTTTCGCACACATCCCATAGCTTCCCTGATATCGCTGTGATTTTGCGCACCTCCCGTAGCTTCCCCTATATTGATTTGTTTTCTTGCACCTCTCATAGCTACCCATATATCGATGTGTTTTCACGCACCTTACATAGCTTCCCCTATTTTGTTATTTTCGCGCACCTCTCATGCCTTCAAGTAGATCGATATGTGTTTGCGCACCTTCGCATACCTACCCCTATATCGTTTTGTTTCGTGCACCTCTCAATTAGGAAGGGGAAAAAAGATTATGAGAGAAAACTGGCAGGGAACATAAAAACTGACTGTAAAAGCTTTTATAGATATGTAAAAAAGAAAAGACTGGTAAAGACAAATGTAGGTCCCCTGCAGACAGAAACAGGTGAATTGATTATGGGGAGCAAGGACATGGCAGACCAATTGAATAATTACTTTGGTTCTGTCTTCACTAAGGAGGACATAAATAATCTTCCAGAAATAGTAGGGGACAGAGGGTCCAGTGAGATGGAGGAACTGAGCGAAATACTTGTTAGTAGGGAAGTGGTGTTAGGTAAATTGAAGGGATTGAAGGCAGATAAATCCCCAGGGCCAGATGGTCTGCATCCTAGAGTGCTTAAGGAAGTAGCCCAAGAAATAGTGGATGCATTAGTGATAATTTTTCAAAACTCGTTAGATTCTGGACTAGTTCCTGAGGATTGGAGGGTGGCTAATGTAACCCCACTTTTTAAAAAAGGAGGGAGAGAGAAACCAGGGAATCATAGACCGGTTAGCCTAACGTCGGTGGTGGGGAAACTGCTGGAGTCAGTTATCAAAGATGTGATAACAGCACATTTGGAAAGCGGTGAAATCATCGGACAAAGTCAGCATGGATTTGTGAAAGGAAAATCATGTCTGACGAATCTCATAGAATTTTTTGAGGATGTAACTAGTAGAGTGGATAGGGGAGAACCAGTGGATGTGGTATATTTGGATTTTCAAAAGGCTTTTGACAAGGTCCCACACAGGAGATTAGTGTGCAAACTTAAAGCACACGACATTGGGGGTAAGGTATTGATGTGGATGGAGAATTGGTTAGCAAACAGGAAGCAAAGTGTGGGAATAAACGGGACCTTTTCAGAATGGCAGGCGGTGACTAGTGGGGTACCGCAAGGCTCAGTGCTGGGACCCCAGTTGTTTACAATATATATTAATGACTTGGATGAGGGAATTAAATGCAGCATCTCCAAGTTTGCAGATGACACGAAGCTGGGTGGCAGTGTTAGCTGTGAGGAGGATGCTAAGAGGATGCAGAGTGACTTGGATAGGTTGGGTGAGTGGGCAAATTCATGGCAGATGCAATTTAATGTGGATAAATGTGAAGTTATCCACTTTGGTGGCAAAAATAGGAAAACAGATTATTATCTGATTGGTGGCCGATTAGGAAAAGGGGAGGTGCACCGAGACCTGGGTGTCATTATACACCAGTCATTGAAAGTGGGCATGCAGGTACAGCAGGTGGTGAAAAAGGTGAATGGTATGCTGGCATTTATAGCGAGAGGATTCGAGTACAGGAGCAGGAAGGTAATACTGCAGTTGTACAAGGCCTTGGTGAGACCACACCTGGAGTATTGTGTGCAGTTTTGGTCCCCTAATCTGAGGAAAGACATCCTTGCCATAGAGGGAGTACAGAGAAGGTTTACCAGATTGATTCCTGGGATGGCAGGACTTTCATATGAAGAAAGACTGGATGAACTGGGCTTGTACTCGTTGGAATTTAGAAGATTGAAGGAGGATCTGATTGAAACGTATAAAATCCTAAAGGGATTGGACAGGCTAGATGCAGGAAGATTGTTCCCGATGTTGGGGAAGTCCAGAATAAGGGGTCACAGTTTGAGGATAAAGGGGAAGCCTTTTAGGACCGAGATTAGGAAAAACTTCTTCACACAGAGAGTGGTGAATCTGTGGAATTCTCTGCCACAGAAAACAGTTGAGGCCAGTTCATTGACTATATTTAAGAAGGAGTTAGATATGACCCTTGTGGCTACGGGGATCAGAGGGTATGGAGGGAAGGCTGGGGCGGGGTTCTGAGTTGGATGATCAGCCATGATCATAATAAATGACGGTGCAGGCTCGAAGGGCCGAATGGCCTAATCCTGCACCTATTTTCTTTGTTTCTATGTTTCTATACCTTCCCCTGTATCGATGTGCTTTCACGCACCTCTCGTAGCTTCCCTGGTATTGATGTGTTTTCGCGTACCTCTCATACCTACCCCTGTAATGCGTGTTTTTGCAGGCCTCTCATATCTTCCCCTATATCGCTGTGTTTTCGCGCACCTCGTATACCTACCCCTATATCGTTGTGCTTTCGCGCACCACTCATACCTTCCACTATATCGATGCGTTTTCGCCACATCTCACACCTTCTCCTGTATCGCTGTGTATTCACGCACCTCCCATAGCTTCCCATTTTTTGCTGTTTTTTCGCGCACCTCACATGGCTTCCCATATATTGCGATGTTTTCCCACACCTCTCATCGCTTTCCCCAAGTCACTGTGTTTTTGTGCAACTCTCATAGCTTCTCCTGTATCGCTGTGTTTTCCCGGACCTCCCATAGCTTCCCCAATATCATTGTGTTTTCGCACACCTCTGATACCTTTCCCTATATCGCCGCGTTTTCGCGCACCTCTCACATCTTTCCCTATATCGCTTTGTTTTCAAACAGCTTTCATACCTTCCCCGATATTGCTGTGTTTTCGCATACCTCCCACTGCTTCCGCTATATCGCTGTTTTGGCACACCTCTCATAGCTTGCCATATATGGCGATATTTTCGCACACCTCTCATAGCTTCCTCCAGATCGCTGTGTTTTCACGCACCTCATATAGCGTCCCCTATATTGCCATGTTTTCGCACACCTCCCACAGCTTCCCCTATATCGCTGTGTTTTCTCGCACCTCTGCTACCTTCCCCTATATCTCTCTGTTGTCGTGCACCTCCCCTGGCTTCCCATATATCGCTGAGTTTTCTCCCACCTCTCATAATTTCTCCCATAACGCCGTGTTTTCACGCATCTCACATAGCTTCCCCTATATCGCTGTGTTTTCTCGCACCTCTCATACCTTCCCCTATATTGCTCTGTTTTTGTGCACCTCCTGTAGCTTCCCATTTTTCGCCATGTTTTCGTGCACCTCTCATAGCTTCCCATATATCGCTATGTTTTCGTGCACCTCCTGTAGCTTCCCCTATATTGCCGTGTTTTCTTGCACCCTTCATACCTTCCCCTATATTACTCTGTTTTTCGTGCACCTCCCATAGCTTCCCATATATTGCTGTGTTTTCGCATACCTCTCATACCTTCCACTATATCGCTGTGTTTACGCGCACCTCTCGTAGCTTCTCCTATATCGATGTGTTTTCGCGCACCTCTCATAACTTCCCATATATCATCATGTTTTCGTGCACCTCCCATAGGTTCCCCTATAAGACTGTGTTTTTGCTCACCTCTCATAGCTGCCACTATATCGCCATATTTTTGCGCAGATCTCATATCTTCCCCTATAGAGGTGCGTTTTCTCTCACCTCTCATAACTTCCCTTATATCGCCCTGTTTTCGCACACCTCTCATACATTCCCCTACATCTCCATGTTTTCGCGCAGTGCTCATACCTTCCTGTATATTGGTGTGAGTTTGCGCACCTCGCATACTTCCCCTATATCGCTGTGTTTCGCGCACCTTTCATAGATTCCCCTAAATCACTGTGTTTTTGCTCACCTCGCATAGCTTCCCCTATATCGCTGTATTTTCGTTCACCTCTTACAGCTGCCCCTATATCGCCGTGTTTTGGCGATCTTCGCATAACTTCCCCTATACAGCTGTGTTTTCTATCACCTCTCAAAACTTCCCCTGTATCGCCGTGTTTTCGCGCACCTCTCATACCTTCAACTATATCGCTGTGTTTACGCGCACGTTCCATACCTTCCCATATATTGCTATGTTTTTCCGCACCTCCCATAGCTTCCCCTATATTGCTGTGCTTTTGCGCACATCTCATACATTCTGCTGTATCGCTGTATTTACGCGCACCTCTCATACATTCTCTTATATCGCCATGTTTTCGCGCACCTCTCATACCTTCAACTATATCGCTGTGTTTTCGCGCACATCCCATACCTTCCCCTATAGTGCTGTGTTCTTGTGCACCTCTCAAAGCTTTCCCAAAAGCTCTGTGTTTTAGCGCACCTCCCATAGCTTCCCATATATTGCTGTGTTTTCACCGGCCTCTCATACCTTCCCCTATATTGCTGTGTTTTCGCGCACCTCTCATAGCTTCCCATATATCGCTGTGTTTTCGCGCACCTCACATTGCTTCCCCTAAATCCTTGTGTTTTCGTGCACCTCTCATACCTCCAACTATATTGATGTGTTTTTGTGCACCTCTCGTAGCGTCCCCTCTACCGTTGTGTTCTCACGCACCTCTCATAGCTTCCATATATTTCGATGTTTTAGCACACCTCTCATAGCTTCCCCCAAATCGCTGTGTTTTCTCGCACCTCTCATAGCTTCCCCTATATCGCCGTGTTTTCCGCACCTCACATACCTTCCCCTATATCGCTATGTTGTCGTGCAAATCCCATGGCTTCCCCTATATCACTATGTTTTCACGCACCTCTCATATCTTCCCATATATAGTCGTGTTTTCGCGCACCTCCCATAGGTTCCCCTATAAGACTGTGTTTTTGCGCACCTCTCGTCCCTTCCCCTTTATCACTGTGTTATCACGCACCTCTCATAGCTTCCACTCTATCGCTGTGCTCTCGCGCACCTCTCATACCTTCCCCTATAGAGGTGCGATTTCTCTCACCTCTCATAACTTCCCTTATATTGTTGTGTTTTCGCACACCTCTCATACATTCCCCTACATCTCCATGTTTTCGCGCACTGCTCATACCTTCCTGTACATTGGTGTGATTTTGCGCACCTCGCATAGCTTCCCCTATATCGCTGTTTTCCGCACACCTCTGATAGATTCCCCTAAATCGCTGTGTTTTCGCGCACCTCTCATAACTTCCCCTATATCGCTGTGCTTTCATGCACCTTCCATAGGTTCCGCTACATCGCTGTGTTTTCACGTGCCTATCATACCTTCCCCTATATCAATGTGTTCTCATAGCTTACCCCAAATCGCTGTGTTTTCTCGCACCTCTCATAGCTTCCCCTATATCGCTGTTTTCTCGCACCTCTCATATCTTCCCCTATATGGCTGAGTTTTTGCTGACCTCTCACAGCTGTGCCTATATCGCCATGTTTTCACACACCTCCCATAGCTTCCCATATATCACTGTCTTTTCGCGCACCTCTCATAACTTCTCCTATGTCGTGGTGTTTTCACGTACCTGCCATTGCTTCCCCTATATCTATTATATTACCTGGTTATTTTAAGTCTAAACTGCACTGTTTGTACTTACTTTTTTTTTGTGTATCTCTTGTAAAGTTATATTGCAACGGTGTATCAGTGCCTATATGGTTTACCTTTTGTGTACTAATTCAATAAAAAGACTTAAAAAGAAAAGATTTGGGGGAAGCTATGAGAGGTGCGTGAAAACGCAGTGATATAGAGGAATGTATGAGAGGTGCGCGAAAACACATCGATATTGGGGAAGCTACGAGAGGTGCGTGAAAACACATCAATATAGTTGAAGGTATGAGACATGCGCGAAAACATAATGATGTAGGGGAAGCAATGCGAGGTGCGCGAAAAAAAAGCGATATAGAGGAAGGTATGAGAGGCCGGTGAAAACACAGTGATATAGGGGAAGCTATGAGAGGTGCGCAAAAACACGGCGATATAGGGGATGGTATGAGAGGTGCGCGAAAACAAATTGATATGGGGAAGCTACGAGAGGTGCGTGAAAACAGAGAGATTTTGAGACAGCTATGAGAGGTGCGCGAAAACACAGCGCTATAGGGGAAGCTATGGGAGGTGCGCGAAAACACGGCGATATACGTGAAGGAATGAGAGGTGTGTGAAAACACATCAATATAGGGGAAGCGATGAGAGGTATGAGATGGTATGCAAGGTGCATGAAAACAGTGATATAGAGGTAGGTATGAGAAGTGCGCGAAAACACAGCGATATAGAGGAAGGTATAGGAGGTGCGCGAAAACACAGCGATTTAGGAGAAAGTACGAGAGATGAGCGTAAACTCGGCGAAAAAGGGGAAGGTATGAAAGGTGCGCGAGAACTCGGCGATATATGTAAAGCTATGAGAGGTGAGCAGAAACACAGCGATAGAGAGGAAGCTATGGGAGGAGCGCCAAACACAGCGTTATGGGGGATGCTATGGAAGGTGCGCCAAAACACAGCGAGATAAGGGAAGTTACGAGAGGTGAGGGAAAACGCATCTCTATAGGGGAAGGTATGAGAACTGTGCGAAAATATGGCGATATAGTGGCAGCTATGAGAGGTGAGCAAAAACACAGCGATATAGGGGAAGGTATGAGAAGTGCACTAGAACGCAGCGGTAGATGGGAAGCTATGAGAGGTGCGCAAAATCACACCGATATAGGGGAAGCTATGAGAGGTGTGCGATGACACAGCGATATAGGGGAAGGGATGAGAGGTGCGCGAAAACACAGTCTTACAGGGAAACCTATGGGAGGTGTGCGAAAACACGGTGATATATGGGAAGATAAGGGAGGTTTGCAGAAATACAGCGAAGTACGGGAAGTTATGGGACGTGCGCGAAAACACAGTGATATAGTGGAAGATATGAGAGGTGCGTGAAAACACAGCGATATAAGGGAAGCTATAACAGGTGAGCAAAAACACAATGATATTGGGGAAACTACGTGAGGTGCGGGAAAACACGGCGATATAGGGGAAGGTATGAGAGGTGTGAGAAAACACAGTGATATAGGGGAAGGTATGAGAGGTGTGAGAAAACACAGTGATATAGGGGAAGCTATGGGAGGTGCATGAGAACATGGTGATATAGGAGAAGGAATGAGAGGTGCGCGAAAACACAGAGATGTAGGGGAAGGTATGAGAGGTGCGTTAAAACACGGCGATATAGGGGAAGCTATGCGACGTTCGCGAAAACATTGCAATATATGTAAGCTATGAGGGGTACTCGAGAACACAGCGGTAGAGGGGAAGCTACGAGAGGTGTGCAATAACACAGCAAAAAAGGGGAAGGTATGGGAGGTGTGCGAAAACATGGCGATATATGGGAAACTATGCGAGGTGCGTGAAAATACGGCGATATAGGGGAAGCTATGAGAGGTGCGCAGAAAAATTGCAATATATAGAAAGCTATGCGAGGTGTACGAAAACGCAGCGATTCGGGGGAAGCTATGAGAGGTGCGCGAAAAATTGCAATATATAGAAAGCTATGAGAGGTGCGCGAAAATACAGCGATAGAGTGGAAGGTATGGGAGGTGCGCGAGAACACAACGATATAGGGGAAGCTATGCGATATGTGCAAATACACGGCCATATAGGGGAAGCTATTAGAGGTGCGCGAATACACGGCGATATACGTGAAGGTATGAGAGGTGCGTGAAAACACAATGATATAGTGGAAGCTATGCGAGCTGCGCGAAAACACAGCGAAATAGGGGAAGTTATGAGAGGTACGCGAACACACATCGATATAGGGCAAGCTACGAGAGATGTGCGAAAACATAACGGTATAGTGGACGGTATGAGAAGTGCGAGAAAACACAGTGATATATGGGAAGCTATGGGAGGTGCACAAAAACAAAGCGAGAATGGGAAAGTTATGAGAAGTGTGAGAAAACACAGCAATATAGGGGAAGCTATGGGAGGTGCGTGAACGCACGGCGATATAGGAGAAGGTATGAAAGGTGCGCGAAAACACATCGATGTAGGGGTAGCTATGTGAGGTGTGCCAGAACATGGCGATATATGGGAAGCTATGAGAGGTGCGCAAAAACACAGCGATTTGGGGGAATCTATGAGAGGTGTGCAAAATCATCGCAATAAATGGGAAGCTATGAGAGGTGCGCGAAAACACGGCGAAAAATGGGAAGCTATGGGAGGTCCGTGAAAACAGGGCGATATAGAGGAAGTGAAGAGAGGTGCACAAGAGCACAGCGACATAGGGCAAGATATGAGAGGTGCGCGAAAACTCGGTGATATAGCGGAAGCTATGAGAGGTGAGCGAAAGCACAGGGATATAGAGGAAGCCTTGGAAGGTGCGCGAAATCACAGTGATATCGGGGACGGGATGAGAGGTGAGTGAAAACACAGCGATATAGGGGAATGTATGAGATGTGTGAGAAAACACTGCAATATGGAGGAAGCTATGGGAGGTGCGCAAAAGTACGGCAACTTTGGCGAATCTATGAGAGGTCCGTGAAAACATCGCAATATATGGGAAGCTATGAGAGGTGCGCGAAAATATGGTGAAAAATGGGAAGCTATGGAAGGTCCCTGAAAACATAGCAATATAGGGGAAGTTATGTGAGCGGCTCGATAACACAGCGATAAAGGGGAAGTAATTAGATGTGCGTGAAAAATAGGTGGTATAGGGGAAGCTATGAGAGGTGAGCGAAAACACGTCAAAAAAGGAAAAGCAATATAGTGGAAGGTGTGAGAGGTGCGCGAAAAACCAGCGATATATTGGAAGGTATGGGAGGTGCATGAAAACAGAGCGACATAGGGGAAGGTATGAGAGGAACGCGAAAACACAGCGATTTGGGGGAAGCTATGAGAGGTGCGCGAAAACATCGCAATATATAGGAAGCTGTGAGAGGTGCGCGTAAGCAGGGCGAAAAATGGGAAGCAATGGGTGGTGTGCGATTACATAGCGATATAGGTGGAAAGTATGAGAGGTGCACGAAAACATGGCGCTATATGGGAAACTATGGGAGGTGCTTGAAAACAGTGCAATATGGGGGAAGGTATGAGTGGTGAGCAAAAACACAGCGATGTACGGGAAGCTATGGGAGGTGTGCGAAAGCAGAGCTATATAGGGGAAGTGATGAGAGGTGCAGAAGAGTACAGAGACATAAGGGAAGTTATGGAGGTGCGTGAAAACACAGTCATACGGGGAAGGTATCAGAAGTGCGCTAAAACACAGCAATATCGGGGAAGGGATGAGAAGTCTGCGAAAACACGTCGATATAGGGGAAGGTATGAAAGGTGCGCAAAAACATAGTGATATAGGGAAAGCAATGAGAGGTACACGAAAACACGGCGATATACAAGAAGATATGAGAGTTGCGTGAAAACACGTCGATATAGGGAAAGGTATGCGAGGTGCCCAAAAACACAGAGACATAGGGGAATCTATGGGAGTTGTACAAAATCACAGCGATACAGTGGAAGGTAAGGGTGGTGCATGAAAACACGGCGATATAGGGAAAGGTATGAGAGGTGCGCAAAAACACAGTGATACAGAGGAATCTATAGGAGGTGCGCAAATAAGCAACGATATATGGGAATCTATGGGTGGTGCGCGATAACAGAGCGATATAGGGGAAGGTATGAGGGGTGTGCGAAAACACAGCGGTATAGGGGACTCTATGGGAGGTGCACGAAAACACAGCGATATAGGGGAAGGTATGGGAGGTGCACGAAAACACGGCGATATAGAGGAAGGTATGAGAGGTGCGCGAAAACAGCAGTGATATAGGGGAAGCTATGGGAGGTGCGCGAAAACATGGTGATATAGATGATTATATGAGAGGCCTGTGAAAAAGAGCAATTTGAGGGAAGCTATGAGAGGTGCACGAAAACACAGTGAAAAGGGGAAGGTATGAGAGGTGCGGGAAAACACTGCGATATATGGGAAACTATGGGAGGTGCGTGAAAACAGGGCGATATCGGGAACGGTATGAGAGGTGTGCAAAAACACAGCGATATAGGGGAATCTATGGGAGGTGCGCGAAACCACAGCGATATAGGGGAAGGTATGGGTGGTGCACGAAAACACGGCGATATAGGGGAAAGTATGAGAGGTGCGCGAAAACGCAATGATATAAGGGGAGGTATGAGAAGTGTGCGAAAACACAGTGATATAGAGGAATCTATAGAAGGTGCACGAAAACGCAGCGATATATGGGAAGCTGTGGGAGGTGCACGAAAACAGAGCGACATGGGGAAGGTATGAGGGGTGCGAGAAAACACAGCGATGTAGGGGAAGCTATGGGAGGTGCGTGAAAACACGGCAATATAGGAGAAAGTATGAGAGGAGTACGAAAACACATCGATGTACGGGAAGGTATGAGAGGTGCGCGAAAACCGTGATATAACGGAAACTATTGGAGTTATGCAACAATACAGCAATATAGGGGAAGGTATGGATGGTGCACGAAAACACGGCAATATACGTGAAGGTATCAGAGGTGTGTGAAAACACATCGATATAGGGGAAGGTATGAGAAGTGCAGGAAAACACGGCGTTATAGGGGAAGCTATATGATAAGAGGTGAGCGAAAACACAGCAATATAGGGGAAGGTATGAGAGGTGCACGAAAACACAGTGATATAGGGGAAGTCATGGGAGGTGCACGAAAACACGGCGATATACGTGAAGGTATGAGAGGTTTGTGAAAACACGTCGGCATATGAAAAGGTGAAGGTAGGAGTGATGCGCGATTTAGGCAAAGCTGTGAGAGGTGAGCAAAAACACGGCGATATAGGGGACTCTATGGGAGGTGCACGAAAACACAGTGATATAGGGGAAGTCATGAGAGGTGCGCGTAAACACAGTGATTTGGGGGATTCTATGAGAGGTGCACGAAAACATTGCAATATATGTTAAGCTATAAGAGGTGTACGAGAACACAGCGATATAGGGGAAGGTATGGGAGGTGCACGAAAAGACGGCGATAAAGGGGAAGGTGTGAGAGGTGAGCGAAAACAGCAATATAGGGGAAGCTATGGGCAGTGCGCGATGTCACAGCGATATAGGGGAAGGTATGAGAGGTGCACGATAACACCACGATATAGGGGAAGGTATGAGAGGTGCGCGAAAACACAACGATATAGGGGAAGGTATGAGAGGTGTGCGAAAACACAGTGATATAGAGGAATCTGTTGGAGGGGCACGAAAACGCAGCAATATATGGGAAGCTGTGGGAGGTGAGCAATAACAGCGCAATATAGGGGAAGGTATGAGGGGTGTGAGAAAACACAGCAATATAGGGGAAGCTATGGGAAGTGCGTGAAAACAAGGGGATATAGGAGAAAGTATGAAAGGAGCACGATTACACAGCGATGTATGAAAAGGTATGGGAGGAGCACGAAAACACGACGATACAGGGGAAGGTATGAGAGGTGAGCGAAAACACAGCAATATAGGGGAAGCTATGGGCGGAGTGCAAAATCACAGTGATATAGGGGAAGTTATGAGAGGTGCGCGAAAACAGTGATGTAGGGGAAGCTAAGGGGAGGTGCGTGAAAATATGGCGATACAGGGGAAGCGTTGAGAGGTGTACGAAAACTCTGAAATTAGAGGATGGAATGAGCGGAGGGTGAAAACGCAGGGATATACGGGTATGTATGCAAGATGCATGAAAACACAGTGATATAGGGAATGTTTGAGAGGTGCGCGAAAACACAACGATATAGGGGAAGTTATGAGAGGTGCGCGAAAACACAGCGATATATGGGAAGCTATGGGAGGTGCTCGATAACAGAGCGATATTGGGGAAGGAATGAGCAGTGCGAGAAAACACAGTGATGTAGGGGAAACTATGGTTGGTGCGTGAAAACACAGCGATATAGGAGAAAGTATGAGAGGAGCAGGAAAACACAGCAATGTACGGGAAGGTATGAGAGGTGCGCAAAAACACAGCGATATATGGGAAGCTGTGGGAGGTGCACGACAACAGACAGATATAAGGGACGGTATCAGACGTGTGAGAAAACACAGCGATATATGGGAAGCTGTGGGAGGTGCGTGAAACATTGCGATATAGGAGAAGGTATGAGAGATACGTGAAAACACAGCGATGTTGGGGAAGCTATGAGAGGGGCGCAAAAACAGCGATATAGCAGAAGCTATGGGAGGTACGTGACAACACAGGAATATCAGGGAAGATATGGAAGGTGAGTGAAAACACGGCGATATACGTGAAGGTATCAGAGGTGCGTGAAAACACGGCAATATGGGGGAAGCTATAAGAGGTGAGCGAAAACACAGCAATATAGGGGAAGGTATGAGAGGTGTGCGAAAACACAATGATATTGGGGAAGCTATGGGAGGTACGGTAAAACACAGCGATATAGGGTAAAGTATGAGATGTGTGCGAAAACAGCGATATAGGGGAAACTATGGGAGTTTTGCGAAAATACAGCGATATAGGGGAAGGGATGAGAGGTGGGTGAAAACACAGTGATATAGGGGAATCTATGGGAGGTGTGCGAAAACATGGTGTTATACGTGATGTTATGAGAGGTGCGCGAAAACACAGCAATTTGCGGGAAGCTATGAGAGGTACACGAAAACATTGCAGTATATGGAAAGCTATGAGAGGTGCACGAGAACACAGTGATAGAGGGGAAGCAATGAGAGGTGCGCGATAACACCATGAAAAGGGGGAGGGTATGAGAGTTGCGGGAAAACACAGCGATATATGGGAAACTATGGGAGGTGCGTGAAAACGGCGATATAGGGGAAGGTATGAGAGGTGTTCAAAAACACAGCGATGTAGGGGAAGCTATGGGAGGTGCGCGAAAGCAGATCGATATAGGGGAAGGTATGAGCGATGCGCTAAAACACAGCAATGTTGGGGAGGGTACGAGAGGTCTGCGAAAACACAATGATATTGGGGAAGCTATGAGAGGTGCATAAAACACAGCGATATAGGGTAAGGTATGACAGGTGCGCAAGAACACAGCAATATAGGGGAATCTATGGGAGTTGTGCGAAAACACAGCGATATAGCGGAAGGCATGGGAGGAGCACAAAATCACGGCGATATAGGGGAAGGTATGAAAGGTGCGCGATAACCCAGTGATATTGAGGAAGCTATGGGAGGTGCGCGAAAACATGGTGATATACGTGATGTTATGAGAGGTGCGCGAAAACACAGCAATTTGCAGGAAGCTATAAGAGGTACGCGAAAACATTGCAGTATATGGAAAACTATGAGAGGTGCACGAGAACACAGTGATAGAGGGGAAGCAATGAGAGGTGCGCGATAACACCATGAAAAGGGGGAGGGTATGAGAGTTGCGGGAAAACACGGCGATATATGGGAAACTATGGGAGGTGCGTGAAAACAGGGAGATATAGGGGAAGGTATGAGAGGTGTTCAAAAACACAGCGATGTAGAGGAAGCTATGGGAGGTGCACGAAAGCAGATCGATATGGGGAAGATATGAGTGATGCGCTAAAACACAGCAATGTTGGGGAGGGTACGAGAGGTCTGCGAAAACACAATGATATTGGGGAAGCTATGAGAGGTGCATAAGACACAGCGATATAGGGTAAGGTATGAGAGGTGCGCAAGAACACAGCGATATAGGGGAAGGTATGGGTGGTGCATGAAAACACGGCGATATAGGGAAAGGTATGAGAGGTGCGCGAAAACACAACGATATAGGGGAAGGTATGAGAGGTGTGCGAAAACACAGTGATATAGAGAGATCTATAGGAGGTGCACGAATACGCAGCGATATATAGGAAGCTATGGGAGTTGCGCGATAACAGAGCGATATAGGGGAAGATATGAGGGGTGCGCGAACACACAGCGATATAGGGGAAGTTATGAGAGATGGTCGAAAACTCAGTAATATAGGGGAAGCTATGGGAGGTGTGCGAAAACGCGGCGATACACATGAAGGTATATGAGGTGCGTGAAAACACGTCGATACAGGGGAAGCGATGAGAGGTGCACCAAAACTCAGCAATATAGAGGATGGTATGAGCGGAGAGTGAAAACGCAGGGATATAGGGGTAGATAAGCAAGATGCATGAAAACACACTGATATAGGGAAGGTATGAGAGCTACGCGAAAACACAACGATATAGGGGAAGGTATGACAGGTGCGCAAAAACACAGTGATGTAGAGGAATCTATAGGAGGTGCGCGAAAACGCAGTGATATATGGGAAGCTATGGGAGGTGTGCGATAACAGAGCGATATGGGGACAGTATTAGAGGTGGGAGAAAACGCAGCGATATCGGGGAAGCTATGGGAGGTGCGTGAAAACAGTGCGATATAGGAGAAGGTATGAGAGGTATGTGAAAACACGGCGAAATAGGGGAAGATATGAGAGGTGCGCGTAAACACAGCAATTTGGGGGAATCTATGAGAGGTGCATGAAAACATTGCAGTATATGTTAAGCTATGAAAGGTGTACGAGTACAGAGGGACATAGGGGAAGGTGTGGGAGGTGCACCAAAACTCGGCGATATAGGGGAAGGTATGAGAGGTGCGCGAAAACACAGTGATATAGGGGAAGCTATGGGAAGTGCGCGAAAACATGGTGATATATGTGATGTTATGAGAGGTGCACAAAAACAGAGCAATTTGAGGGAAACTATGAGAGGTGTGCGAAAACATTGCAATATATGGAGAGCTATGAGAGGTGCACGAGAACACAGCGATAGAGGGAAAGCTATGAGAGGTGTGCGAAAACACAGTGAAAAAGGGGAAGGTATGAGAGGTGCGGGAAAACACGGCGATATATGTGAAACTATGGGAGGTGCGTGAAAACAGGGTGATATAGGGACGATATGAGAGGTGCACAAAAACACAGCGATATAGGTGGATCTATGGGAGGTGAGCAAAAACACTGCGATATAGGGGAAGGTATGCGAGGTGCGTGAAAACACGGCGATATAGGGTTAGCTGTGAGAGGTGTGCGTAAACAGTGATTTAGGGAATCTATGAGGGGTGCACAAAAACATTGCAAGATATGTTAAGCTATGAGAGGTGTACGAGAACACAGCGATATAGGGGAAGGTATGGGAGGTGCGTCAAAACAAGGCGTTATACGGGAAGGTATTAGAGGTGTGCAAAAACACAGCGATATAGGGGAATCTATGGGAGGTGCGCGAAAGCACAGTGATATAATGGAAGGTATGGGTGGTGCACGAAAACACAGCGATAAAGGGGAATGAATGAGAGGTGCGTGAAAACACAACAATATAGAGGAATCTATAGGAGGTGCGCGAAAATGCAGCGATATATGGGAAGCTATGGGATGTGCGCAATAACAGAGCGATATAGGGGAAGGTATGAGGGGTGCGAGAAAACACAGCAATGTAGGGGAAGCTATGAGAGGTGCGCGAAAACAGTGATATAGCGAAAGCTATGGGAGCTGTGCGAAAACACGGCGATATACCTGAAGATATGTGAGTCGATACAGGGGAAGCGATGAGAGGTGCACGAAAACTCAGCAATATCAAAGATGGTATGAGCGGAGAGTGAAAGCGCAGGGATATAGGGGTAGATATGCAAGAAGCATGAAAACACACTGATATAGGGAAGGTATGAGAGGTGTGCGAAAACACAACGATTTAGGGGAAGGTATGAGAGGTGCGCGAAAACACAGTCATATAGAGGAATCTATAGGAGGTGCTCGAAAACGCAGCGATATGGGAAGCTATGGGAAGTGAGTGATAACAGAGCGATATAGGGGGCGGTGTCAAAGGTGGTATAAAACACAGCGATATAGGGGAACCTATGGGAGGTGTGTGAAAACATTGCGATATAGGAGAAGGTATTAGAGGTACGCGAAAACACAGCGATGTTGGGGAAGTTATGGGAGGTATGCGACAACAGAGCAATATAGGGGAAGGTATGGGAGGTGTGCGAAAACACGTCGATATAGAGGAAGGTATGAGAGGCGCACGATAACACGGCGATATAGGGGAAGCTATAAGAGGTGAGCGAAAACACAGCAATATAGGGGAAGGTATGAGAGGTGCGCAAAAACACAGCTATATAGGGGAATCTATGGGATGTGCGCAAAAGCACGGCAATATAGGGCAAGGTATGGGAGGTGCGGGAAAAAATGGTGAGAAACGTGATGTTATGAGAGGTGCGCGAAAACAGAGCAATTTGAAGGAAGCTATGAGAGGTGCGTGAAAACATTGCAATATATGGAAAGCAATCAGAGGTGCACGAGAACACAGCGATAGAGGGGAAGCAATGAGAGGCGCGCAATAACACAATGAAAAAGGGGACGGTATGAGAGGTGCGCAAAAACACAGCGATATAGGGTAATCAATGGGAGGTGCGCGAAACCACAGCGATACAGGGGAAGGTATGGGTGGTGCATGAAAATAGGGTGATATAGGGGAAGGTATGAGAGGTGCGTGAAAACACAACGATATACGGGGAGGTATGAGAGGTATGCCAAAACACAGTGATATAGAGGAATCTATAGGAGGTGTGCGAAAACGCAGCGACATATGGGAAGCTATGGGAGGTGTACAAAACAGAGCGATATAGGGTAAGGTATCAAAGGTTGGAGAAAACACAGCGATATAGGGGAAGCTATGGGAGGTGCGTGAAAACACGGCGATATAGGAGAAGGCATTAGAGGTACGCGAAAACACAGCGATGTTGGGGAAGTTATGAGAGGTACGCGAAAACAGCGATATAGTGGAAGCTATGGGAGGTACGCGAAAACACAGCAATATAGGGTAAGTTATGGGAGGTGCGCGAAAACACGGTGACATACGTGAAGGTATCAGAGGTGCGTGAAAACATATCGATATAGGGGAAGGTATTAGAGGCGCACGAAAACACGGCAATATAGTGGAAGCTATAAGAGGTGAGTGAAAACACAGCAATATAGGGGAAGGTATGAGAGGTGTGCAAAAACACAGCGATATAGGGGAAGCTATGGGAGCTGCGTGAAAACAGTGCGATAGAAGGGAAGGTATGAGAGGTGTGCAAAAAAACAACAATATAAGGGAATCTATGGGATGTGCGTGAAAACAGAGCAATTTGAGGGAAGGTATGAGAGGTGCGTGAAAACACACTGAGATAGGGGAAGCTATGAGAGGTGCGCGAAAACATGGTGATGCACGTGATGTTATGAGAGCTGCGCGAAAACAGTGATATAGCGGAAGCTATGGAAGTTACGCAACAACACAGCAATATAGGAGAAGGTACGGGAGGTGTGCGAAAACAGAACAATTTGAGGGAAGCTATGAGAGGTGAGCGAAAACATTGCAATATATGGAGAGCTATTAGAAGTGCATGAGAACATAGCGATAGAGGGGAAGCTATGAGAGGTGCGTGATAACACAGTGAAAAAGGGAAAGGTATGAGAGGTGCGGGAAAACACGGCGATATATGGGAAACTATGGGAGGTGCGTGAAAACAGGGTGATATATGAGAAAGTATGAGAGGAATATGAAAACACATCGATGTACGGGAAGCTATGAGAGCTGTGCGAAAACAGTGATATAGCGGAAGCTATGGAAGTTATGCAACAACACAGCAATATAGGGGAAGGTATGGGAGGTGCGCAAAAACACGGCAATATAGGGAAAGCTATGAGATGTGTACGTAAACACAGTGATATAGGGGAAGCTATGGGAGGTGCGGGAAAATGCAACGATATAGGTTAAGGTATGAGAGGTGCGAGAAAACACAGCAATATAGGGGAAGCAATGGGAGGTGCACGAAAACACGGCTATATACGTGAAACTATGAGAGGTGCGTGAAAACACGTCGATATAGGGGAAGGTTTGAGAGATTAGCGAAAACATAGCTAAATAGGGGAAGGTATGAGTGATGCGCGAGAAAATGGAGATATAGGCAAAGCTGTGAGAGGTGAGCAAAAACATAGTGATATAGGGAAAGATATGCAAGGTGCGCGAAATCACGGCGATATAGGGG
Organism: Mobula birostris; assembly: GCF_030028105.1. NCBI lineage: Eukaryota > Metazoa > Chordata > Chondrichthyes > Myliobatiformes > Myliobatidae > Mobula > Mobula birostris. The sequence continues at coordinate 59,700 of NW_027278433.1, forward strand.
AAGCTATGAGAGGTGCGCGTAAACACAGCGATTTGGGGAAATCTATCAGAGGTGCACAAAAACATTGCAATATATGTTAAGCTATGAGAGGTGTACGAGAACAAAAAGATATAGGGGTAGGTGTGGGAGGTGCACGAAAACATGGCGATACAAGGGAAGATATGAGAGGTGAGCGAAAACACAGCGATATGAGTGAAAACACAGCTATATAGGGGAAGCTATGAGCATTTCGCAAAATCACAGCGATATGGTGGAAGGTATGAGAGGTGCGCAAAAACACAGAGATACAGGGGAAGGTATGGGAGGTGCGTGAACACAGGGTTTTATACGGGAAGGTATTAGAGGTGCACAAAAACACAGCGATTAGGGGAATCTATGGGAGGTGCACGAAAACACAGCGATATAGGGGAAGGTATGAGAGGTGCGTGAAAACGGCGTTATAGTGGAACTTATTAGAGGTGCGCAAAAACACAGTGAGATAGGGGAATCTATGGGAGGTGCACGAAAACACGACATATAGGGGAAGGTATGAGAGGTGCGCGCAAGCATGGTGATATACGTGATGTTATGAGAGGTGCACGAAAACAGAGCAATTTGAGGGAAGCTAAGAGAGGTGAGCGAAAACATTGCAATATATGGAGAGCTATGAAAGGTGCATGAGAACACAGTGACAGAGGGGAAGCTATGAGGGGTGCGGGAAAATGCAACGATATAGGGTAAGTAATGAGAGGTGCGTGAAAACACAGCAATATAGGGGAAGCTATGGGAGGTGCACGAAAACACGGCTATATACGTGAAGCTATGAGAGGTGCATGAAAACACGTCGATATGGGGGAAGGTATGAGAGATTAGCGAAAACTCAGCTAAAAAGGGGAAGTTTTCGTGCACCTCTCATACCTTGCCCTATATCGGTGTGTTTTCACGCACCTCTCATAACTTCTCCTATATCGCTGTGTTTTTGCACACCTCTCATACCTTCCCATATATCGCTGTGTTTTCGTGCACCTCTCATGGCTTCTCCAATATCGCCGTGTATTCATGCACATCTCATACCGTCCCCTGTATCGCTGTGTTTTCGCGCACATTCCATAGCTTCCCTTTTATCGCTGTGTTATTGCTCACCTCTCATACCTCCCCCTATCGTTGTGTTTTCACGCACCTCTCATAAATTCTCCTATATCGTTGTGTTTTTGCACACCTCTCATACCTTCCCCTATATCGCTGTGTTTTCGTGCACCTCTCATAGCTTCCACTATATTGCCTTGTTTTCGCGCACCTCTCATGTCTTCCCCTATATCACTGTGTTTTCGCGCACCTTCGATAGCATCCCCTGTATTGCTGTGCCTTCGCATACCTCTCATAACTTCATCTATATCACCCTTTTTTCGAGCACCTTCCATAACTTCTCCTATATCGCTGTGCCTTGCGCACCTCTCGTACCTTCCCCTATATCGCTGTCTTGTCGCGCACATCCTATAGATTCACCTTTATCGCTGTGTTATTGCTCACCTCTCATAGCTTACACTACATCGCCCTGTTTTCGTGGACCTCCAATTCCTTCACCTATATCACTGTTTTCGTGCACCTCTCATACCTTCCCCTATATCGCTGTGTTTTCACGCAACTCTCATAACTTCTCCTACATCGCTGTGTTTTTGTGCACCTCTCATACCTTCCCTAATATCGCTGAGTTTTCATGCACATCTCATCACGTTCCCTATATCGCTGTGTATTCACACACCTCCCATAGCATCCCCTATATCACTGTTCCTTTGCGAACCTCTCATACCTTCCCCTATATCACCCTGTTTTCGCACACCTCCCATACCTTCCCCTATATCGCTGTCTTTTCGCACACCTCTCATGTCCTCCCCAATATCGCCGTGTTTTCATGCACATCTCATAAAGTCCCCTATATCGCTGTGTATTCACGCACCTCCCGTAGCATCCCCTATACTGCTGTGCCTTCGTGCACCTATCATTCGGTCCCCTATTTTGCCCTGTTTTCGCGCACCTCCCATGACTTCGCCTACATCGCTGTGTTTTTGCGCACCTCTCATAGCTTCCCCTATATCGCTGTCTTTTCGCGCACATCCCATAGCTTCCACTATATCACCGGGTTTTCGCGCACCACTCATGTCTTCACCTATATCGCTATGTTTTCGCTCCTCTCATTACTTCACTTATATCGCTGTGTTTTCGTGCAGTTCTCATACCTTCCACTATATCGCTGTGTTTTCATGCACATCTCACAACGTCCCCTATATCGCTGTGCATTCGCGCACCTCCCATAGCATCCCCTGTATTGCTGTGCCTTCGCGCACCTCTCATACCTTCCTCTATATCGCCCTGTATTCGCGCCCCTCCCACTGCTTCCCTTATATCGCTGTGTTTTCGTGCAGCTCTCATACCTTCCACTATATCGCTGTGTTTTCACACACCTCTCATAACTTCTCCTATATCGATGTGTTTTTGTGCACCTCTCATACCTTCCCTAATATCGCTGCGTTTTCATGTACATCTCATAACGTCCCCTATATCGCTGTGTATTCACGCACCTCCCATAGCATCCCTTATATCGCTGTGCCTTGCGCACCTCTCATACCTTCCCCTATATCGCTGTCTTTTCGCGCACATCGCATAGATTCATCTTTATCGCTGTGTTATTGCTCACCTCTCATAGCTTCCCCTATATCGCCGTGTTTTTACTCACCTCTCATAGCTTCCCCTACATCGCCGTTTTTCGCGCACCTCTCATGTCTTCAGCTAGATCGCTATGTTTTCGCTCCTCTCATTACTTCCCCTATATCGCTGTGTTTTCGCGCACCTCTCATGATTTTCCCTATATCGCCGTGGTCTCGCACACCTCTCATACCTTCCCCTATATCGCCGTGATTTTGCACACGTCCCATAGCGTCGCCTATATCGCTGTGTTTTCGGGCACCTCTCATACCTTCCCCTACATCACCCTGTTTTCATGCACGTCTCATAACGTCCCCTATATCGCCCTGTTTTCGCGCACCTCCCATACCTTCCCCTATATCGCTGTCTTGTCGCGCACATCCTATAGATTCACCTTTATCGCTGTGTTATTGCTCACCTCTCATAGCTTACACTACATCGCCCTGTTTTCGTGGACCTCCAATTCCTTCACCTATACCGCTGTTTTCGTGCACCTCTCATACCTTCCCCTATATCGCTGTGTTTTCACGCAACTCTCATAACTTCTCCTACATCGCTGTGTTTTTGTGCACCTCTCATACCTTCCCTAATATCGCTGAGTTTTCATGCACATCTCATCACGTCCCCTATATCGCTGTGTATTCACACACCTCCCATAGCATCCCCTATACCGCTGTGCCTTCGTGCACCTATCATTCGGTCCCCTATTTTGCCCTGTTTTCGCGCACCTCCCATGACTTCGCCTACATCGCTGTGTTTTTGCGCACCTCTCATAGCTTCCCCTATATCGCTGTCTTTTCGCGCACATCCCATAGCTTCCACTATATCACCGGGTTTTCGCGCACCACTCATGTCTTCACCTATATCGCTATGTTTTCGCTCCTCTCATTACTTCACTTATATCGCTGTGTTTTCGTGCAGTTCTCATACCTTCCACTATATCGCTGTGTTTTCATGCACATCTCACAACGTCCCCTAGATCGCTGTGCATTCGCGCACCTCTCATAGCATCCCCTGTATTGCTGTGCCTTCGCGCACCTCTCATACCTTCCTCTATATCGCCCTGTATTCGCGCCCCTCCCACTGCTTCCCTTATATCGCTGTGTTTTCGTGCAGCTCTCATACCTTCCACTATATCGCTGTGTTTTCACACACCTCTCATAACTTCTCCTATATCGATGTGTTTTTGTGCACCTCTCATACCTTCCCTAATATCGCTGCGTTTTCATGTACATCTCATAACGTCCCCTATATCGCTGTGTATTCACGCACCTCCCATAGCATCCCTTATATCGCTGTGCCTTGCGCACCTCTCATACCTTCCCCTATATCGCTGTCTTTTCGCGCACATCGCATAGATTCACCTTTATCGCTGTGTTAAAGCTCACCTCTCATAGCTTCCCCTATATCGCCGTGTTTTTACTCACCTCTCATAGCTTCCCCTACATCGCCGTTTTTCGCGCACCTCTCATGTCTTCAGCTAGATCGCTATGTTTTCGCTCCTCTCATTACTTCCCCTATATCGCTGTGTTTTCGCGCACCTCTCATGATTTTCCCTATATCGCCGTGGTCTCGCACACCTCTCATACCTTCCCCTATATCGCCGTGATTTTGCACACGTCCCATAGCGTCGCCTATATCGCTGTGTTTTTGGGCACCTCTCATACCTTCCCCTACATCACCCTGTTTTCATGCACGTCTCATAACGTCCCCTATATCGCCCTGTTTTCGCGCACCTCCCATATCTTCCCCTAAATCGCTGTGTTTTTTTACACCTCTCATACCTTCCCCTATGTCGCTGTGTTTTCACGCACCTCGCATAACTTCTCCTATATCACTGTACTTTTGCGCACATCTCATACCTTCCCCTATATTGCCGTGTTTTCATGCACATCTCACAACGTCCCCTATATCGCTGTCTATTTGCGCACCTCCCATAGCATACCCTATATCACTGTGCCTTCACGCACCTCTCATACCTTCCCCTATATCGCCCTTTTTCCGCGCACCTCCCATAGCTTCCCCGGTATCGCTGTGTTTTCGTGCACCTCTCAGGGCTTCCCCAATATCGCCGTGTATTCATACACATCTCATACCGTCCCCTACATCGCTGTGTTTTCGCGCACCTCCCATAGCTTCGCCTACAGTGCTGTTTTCGCACACCTCTCATGCCTTCCCCTATATCGCTGTTTTTTTCGCGCACATCCCATAGCTTCACCTTTATCGCTGTGTTATTGCTCACCTCTCATACCTCCCCCTATATGGCAGTGTTTTCACTTACCTCTCATAACCTCTCCTATATCGCTGTATTTTTGCGCCCCTCTCATGGCTTCCCCAATATCGCCGTGTTTTCATGCACATCTCTTAACGTCCCCTATATCGCTGTGTATTCGCACATCTCCCATAGCAACCCCTATATCGCTGTTCTTTTGCGCACCTCTCATACCTTCCCCTATATCGCCCTGTACCGCACACCTCCCATACCTTCCCGTATATCGCTGTCTTTTCGCACACCTCTCATGGCTTCCCCAATATCGCCGTGTTTTCATGCACATCTCATAACGTCCCCTATATCGCTGTGTATTCACGCACCTCCCATAGCATCCCCTATACCGCTGTGCCTTCGCGCATCCCTCCTACCGTCCCCTATATCACCCTGTTTCGCGTACCACCCATGGTTTCGCCTACATCGCTGTGTTTTCGCGCACCTCTCATAGCTTCCTCTATATCGCTGTCTTTTCGCGCACATCCCATAGCTTCAACTTTATCGCTGTCTTATTGCTCATCTCTCATAGCTTCCCCTATTTCGCCGTGTTTTCATACACCTCACATATCTCCCCCATATTGCTGTTTTCACGCACCTCTCATAACTTCTCCTATATTGCTGTGTTTTTTTGCACCTCTCATACCTTCCCTAATATCGCTGCGCTTTCATGCACATCTCATAACGTCCCCTATATCGCTGTGTACTCGCGCACCTCCCAAAGCATCCCCGATATCGGTGTGCCTTCGCACACCTCTCATACATTCCCCTATATCGCCCTGTTTTCGCGGACCTCCCATTCATTCTCCTATATCGCTGTGCTTTCTCGCACCTCTGATACATTCCCCTGTATCTCCGTGTTTTCGCGCACCTCTCATAATTTCCCCTATATCGCCGTGTTTTGGCACACGTCCCATAGCGTCCCCTATATCGCTGTGTTTTCGGGCACCTCTCACACATTCCCCTATATCGCCCTGTTTCCGCGCACATCCCATAGCTTCCACTATATTGCCCTGTTTTCGCGCACCTCTCATACCATCCCCTATATCGCCCTGTTTTCGCGGACCTCCCATTCATTCTCCTATATCGCTGTGTTTTTGTGCACCTCTCATACCTTCCCTAATATTGCTGCGTTTTCATGCAAATCTCATAATGTCATCTATATCGCTGTGTATTCACGCACCTCCCGTAGCATACCCTATATTGCTGTGCCTTGCGCACCTCTCATACATTCCCCTATATCGCTGTCTTTTTGCACATATCCCATAGATTCAACTTAATCACTGTGTTATTGCACACCTCTCAGAGCTTCCCCTATATCGCCGTGTTTTTGCTCACCTTTCATAGCTTCCCCTATATCGCCGTGTTTTCGCGCACCTCTCATGTCTTCACCTAGATCGCTATGTTTTCACTCCTCTCAATACTTCCCCTATATCGCTGTGTTTTCTCGCACATCTGATACATTCTCCCGTATCGCTGTGTTTTCGCACACCTCTCATAATCTCCCCTATATCGCCGTGTTCTCGCACGCCTCTCATACCTTCCCCTATATCGCTGTCTTCTCGCACACCTCTCATGTCCTCCCCAATATCGCCGTGTTTTCATGCACATCTGATAACGTCCCCTATATCACTGTGTATTCACGCACCTCCCATAGCATCCCCTATACCGCTGTGCCTTCGCGCACCTCTCATACCATCCCCGTATATTGCCCTGTTTTCGCGCACATCTCATAGTTGCAACTTTATCGCTGTCTTATTGCTCATCTTTCATAGCTTCCCCTATATCGCTGTGTTTTCATGCACATCTCATAAAGTCCCCTATATTGCTGTGCTTTCTCGCACCTCTGATACATTCCCCTGTATCTCCGTGTTTTCGCGCACCTCTCATAATTTCCCCTATATCGCCCTGTTTTCGCGCACATCCCATAGCTTCCACTATATTGCCCTGTTTTGGCGCACCTCTCATACCATCCCCTATATCGCCCTGTTTTCGCGCACCTCCCGTACCTCCCCCTATATTGCTGTGTTTTCGTGCACCTCTCATATCTTGCCCTATATAGCTGTGTTTTCATGCACCTCTCATAAATTCTGCTATAACGCTGTATTTTTTCGCAACTCTCATACCTTCCCCTATATTGCCGTGTTTTCATGCACATCTCCTAACGTCCCTATATCGCTGTGTATTCGTTCACCTCCCATAGCACCTCTATATAACTGTGCCTTCGCGTACCTCTCATACTTTCCCCTATATCGTCCTGTTTTCGCTCACTTCCCATAACTTCCCTGATATCGCTGTGTTTTCGTGCACCTCTCATTCCTTCCACTATATCGCTGTGTTGTCACCCACCTCTCATAACTTCACCTATATCGCTGTGTTTTTGCACACCTCTCATACCTTCCCATATATCGCTGTGTTTTCACGCACCTCTCATGGCTTCCCCAATATCGCTGTGTTTCACACACCTCTCATGGCTTCCCCAATATCGCCGTGTATACATGCACATCTCGTACCGTCCCCTTTATCGCTGTGTTTTCGCGCACCTCCCATAGCTTTGCTGAGATCGCTATGTTTTCGCTCCTCTCATTACTTCCCCTATATCACTGTGCTTTCACGCACGTCCCATAGCGTCCCATATATCGCTGTGTTTTCGGGCACCTCTCATACCTTCCAATATATCGCCTTGTTTTCGCGCACCTCTTATACCTTCCCCTATATCGCTGTGTTTTCATGCACCTCTCATACGTTCCCTTATATCGCTGTATTTTTGCGCACATCTCATACCTTCCCCTATATTGATGTGTTTCCATGCACATCTCATAACGTCCCCTATTTCGCCCTGTTTTGGCGCATCTCCCATACCTTCCCCTATATTGCTGTGTTTTCGTGCACCTCTCATACTTTCCCCTATATCGCTGTGTTTTCACGCACCTCTCATAGCTTCTCCTATATCGCTGTACTTTTGCGCACATCTCATACCTTCCCCTAAATTGCCATGTTTTCATGCACATCTCATAAACTCCCCTATATCACTGTGCATTCGCGCACATCCCATAGCATCCCCTATATCACTGTGCCTTCACGCACCTCTCATACCTTCCCCTATAGCGCCCTGTTTTCGCACACCTCCCATACCTTCCCCGATTTTGCTGTGTTTTTGTGCACCTCCCATAGCTTTGCCTACATCGCTGTTTTCGCGCACAGCCCATAGCTTCACCTTGATTGCTGTGTTATTGCTCACCTCTCATAGCTTCCCCTATATCGCCGTGTTTTCACGCACCTCGCATGTCTTCACCTATATCGCTATGTTTTTGCTCCTATCATTACTTCCCCTATATCGCTGTGTTTTCTCGCACCTCTGATACATTCCCCTGTATTGACATGTTTTCGCGCACCTCTTACAATTTCCCCTATATTGCCGTGTTCTCGCACACCTCTCATACCTTCCCCTATATCACTGTTTTTCTGTGCACGTCCCATAGAGTCCCCTATATCGCTGTGTTTTCTCGCACCTCTGATACATTCCCCTGTATCGCCGTATTTTCGCACATATCCCATAGCTTCCACTAAATTGCCCTGTTTTTGCGCACCTCTCATGTCTTCCCCTATATCACGGTGTTTTCGCGCACCTCTCACACCTTCCACTATATCGCTCTGTTTTCGCGCACCTCTCATACCATCCCCTATATCGCCCTGTTTTCGCGGACCTCCCATTCATTCTCCTATATCGCTGTGTTTTTGTGCACCTCTCATACCTTCCCTAATATTGCTGCGTTTTCATGCAAATCTCATAATGTCATCTATATCGCTGTGTATTCACGCACCTCCCGTAGCATACCCTATATTGCTGTGCCTTGCGCACCTCTCATACATTCCCCTATATCGCTGTCTTTTTGCACATATCCCATAGATTCAACTTAATCACTGTGTTATTGCACACCTCTCAGAGCTTCCCCTATATCGCCGTGTTTTTGCTCACCTTTCATAGCTTCCCCTATATCGCCGTGTTTTCGCGCACCTCTCATGTCTTCACCTAGATCGCTATGTTTTCACTCCTCTCAATACTTCCCCTATATCGCTGTGTTTTCTCGCACATCTGATACATTCTCCCGTATCGCTGTGTTTTCGCACACCTCTCATAATCTCCCCTATATCGCCGTGTTCTCGCACGCCTCTCATACCTTCCCCTATATCGCTGTCTTCTCGCACACCTCTCATGTCCTCCCCAATATCGCCGTGTTTTCATGCACATCTGATAACGTCCCCTATATCACTGTGTATTCACGCACCTCCCATAGCATCCCCTATACCGCTGTGCCTTCGCGCACCTCTCATACCATCCCCTATATTGCCCTGTTTTCGCGCACATCTCATAGTTGCAACTTTATCGCTGTCTTATTGCTCATCTTTCATAGCTTCCCCTATATCGCTGTGTTTTCATGCACATCTCATAAAGTCCCCTATATTGCTGTGCTTTCTCGCACCTCTGATACATTCCCCTGTATCTCCGTGTTTTCGCGCACCTCTCATAATTTCCCCTATATCGCCCTGTTTTCGCGCACATCCCATAGCTTCCACTATATTGCCCTGTTTTGGCGCACCTCTCATACCATCCCCTATATCGCCCTGTTTTCGCGCACCTCCCGTACCTCCCCCTATATTGCTGTGTTTTCGTGCACCTCTCATATCTTGCCCTATATAGCTGTGTTTTCATGCACCTCTCATAAATTCTGCTATAACGCTGTATTTTTTCGCAACTCTCATACCTTCCCCTATATTGCCGTGTTTTCATGCACATCTCCTAACGTCCCTATATCGCTGTGTATTCGTTCACCTCCCATAGCACCTCTATATAACTGTGCCTTCGCGTACCTCTCATACTTTCCCCTATATCGTCCTGTTTTCGCTCACTTCCCATAACTTCCCTGATATCGCTGTGTTTTCGTGCACCTCTCATTCCTTCCACTATATCGCTGTGTTGTCACCCACCTCTCATAACTTCACCTATATCGCTGTGTTTTTGCACACCTCTCATACCTTCCCATATATCGCTGTGTTTTCACGCACCTCTCATGGCTTCCCCAATATCGCTGTGTTTCACACACCTCTCATGGCTTCCCCAATATCGCCGTGTATACATGCACATCTCGTACCGTCCCCTTTATCGCTGTGTTTTCGCGCACCTCCCATAGCTTTGCTGAGATCGCTATGTTTTCGCTCCTCTCATTACTTCCCCTATATCACTGTGCTTTCACGCACGTCCCATAGCGTCCCATATATCGCTGTGTTTTCGGGCACCTCTCATACCTTCCAATATATCGCCTTGTTTTCGCGCACCTCTTATACCTTCCCCTATATCGCTGTGTTTTCATGCACCTCTCATACGTTCCCTTATATCGCTGTATTTTTGCGCACATCTCATACCTTCCCCTATATTGATGTGTTTCCATGCACATCTCATAACGTCCCCTATTTCGCCCTGTTTTGGCGCATCTCCCATACCTTCCCCTATATTGCTGTGTTTTCGTGCACCTCTCATACTTTCCCCTATATCGCTGTGTTTTCACGCACCTCTCATAGCTTCTCCTATATCGCTGTACTTTTGCGCACATCTCATACCTTCCCCTAAATTGCCATGTTTTCATGCACATCTCATAAACTCCCCTATATCACTGTGCATTCGCGCACATCCCATAGCATCCCCTATATCACTGTGCCTTCACGCACCTCTCATACCTTCCCCTATAGCGCCCTGTTTTCGCACACCTCCCATACCTTCCCCGATTTTGCTGTGTTTTTGTGCACCTCCCATAGCTTTGCCTACATCGCTGTTTTCGCGCACAGCCCATAGCTTCACCTTGATTGCTGTGTTATTGCTCACCTCTCATAGCTTCCCCTATATCGCCGTGTTTTCACGCACCTCGCATGTCTTCACCTATATCGCTATGTTTTTGCTCCTATCATTACTTCCCCTATATCGCTGTGTTTTCTCGCACCTCTGATACATTCCCCTGTATTGACATGTTTTCGCGCACCTCTTACAATTTCCCCTATATTGCCGTGTTCTCGCACACCTCTCATACCTTCCCCTATATCACTGTTTTTCTGTGCACGTCCCATAGAGTCCCCTATATCGCTGTGTTTTCTCGCACCTCTGATACATTCCCCTGTATCGCCGTATTTTCGCACATATCCCATAGCTTCCACTAAATTGCCCTGTTTTTGCGCACCTCTCATGTCTTCCCCTATATCACGGTGTTTTCGCGCACCTCTCACACCTTCCACTATATCGCTCTGTTTTCGCACACCTCTCATACCTTCCCCTATATCGCTGTCTTTTCACGCACCTCTCATAACTTCTCTTATATTGCTGCATATTTGCGCACCTCTCATAACTTCCCCCATATCGCTGTGTTTTTATGCACATCTCATAGCGTCCCCATATCACTGTGTAGTCGCGCACCTCCCATAGCCTCCCACATATTGCTGTGCCTTCGCGCACTTCTCATACCTTCGCCTATATCACCCTGTTTTCGCACACTTCCCATTCATTCTCCTGTCGCTGTGTTTTTGTGAACCTCTCATACCTTCCCCTATATAGCTGTGTTTTTGCGCACACCCCATAGATTCACCTTTATCACTGTGTTATTGCTCACCTCTCATAGCTTCCACTATATTGTCCTGCTTTCACGCACCTCTCATGTCTTCCACTATATCACTGTGTTTTCGCGCACCTCCCCTAGCATCCCCTATATTGCTGTGTCTTCGCACTTCTCTCATACCTTCACCTATATCGCCCTGTTTTCGAGCACCTCCCATACCTCCCCCTATATCGCTGTTTTCACGCACATCTCATAACTTCTCCTATATTGCTGTATTTTTTTGCACCTCTAATAACTTCCCCTATATCGCCGTGTTTTTATGTACATCTCATAACGTCCCCTATATCGCTGTGTATTCGCGCACCTCCCATAGAATCCCCCATATCTTTGTGCCTTGTGCACCTCTCATACCTTCCCCTATACCGCTGTCTTTTCGCGCACATCCCATAGATTCACCTTTATAACTGTGTTATTGCTCACCGCTCATAGCTTCCCCTATATCGCCGTGTTTTTGCTCACCTCTCATAGCTTTCACTATATTGTCCTGCTTTCACGCACCTCTCATGTCTTCCCCTTTCTCACTGTGTTTTCGCGCACCTCCCATAGCATCCCCTCTATTGCTGTGTCTTCGCACTCCTCTCATACCTTCTCCTATATCGCCCTGTTTTCGAGCACCTTCCATACCTTCCCCTAAATCGCTGTGTTTTCGTGCACCTTTCATACCTCCTCCTATATCGCTGTGTTTTCACTCACCTCTCATAACTTCTCCTATATTGCTGTATTTTTGCGCAACTCTCATAACGTCCCCTATATCGCTGTGCCTTCACGCACCTCTCATACTTCCCCTATATCGCCCTGTTTTCGCACACCTCTCATTCCTTCCCCTATATCGCTGTGGTTTTGTGCACCTCTCATACCTTCCCCTATATCGCTGTGTTTTCACACACCTCTCATAACTTCTCCTATATCGCTGTGTTTTTGTGCACCTCTTACATCTTCCCTAATATCGCTGCGTTTTAATGCACATCTCATAATGTCCCCTATATCGCTGTGTATTCACGCACCTCCCATAGCATCCCCTATGTGGCTGTGCCTTGCGCACCTCTCATACCTTCCCCTATATCACTGTCTTTACGCGCACATCCCATAGATTCAACTTTATCGCTGTGTTATTGCACACCTCTCACAGCTTCCCCATATCGCCGTGTTTTTGCTCACCTCTCATAGCTTCCCCTATATTGACGTGCTTTCGCGCACCTCTCATGTCTTCACCTAGATCGCTATGTTTTCGCTCCTCTCATTACTTCCCCTATATCGCTGTGTTTTCTCGGACCTCTGATACATTCTCCCGTATCGCCGTATTTTCGCGCTCCTCTCATAGCTTCCCTTATATCGCCATGTTTTCATGCACATCTCATACCGTCTCCTATATCACTGTGTTTTCACGCACATCCCATAGCATCCCCTATATCGCTGTGCCTTCGTGTACCTCTCAGATCTTCCCCTATATCACTGTGTTTTCATGCACATCTCATAACATCCCCGAAATCGCTGTGCTTTCTCGCACTTCTGATACATTCCCCTGTATCGCCGTGTTTTCGCGCACCTCTCATAATTTCCCCTATATCGCCGTGTTTTCGCGCACCTCTCATTCCTTCCCCTATATCGCTGTGTTTTTGTGCACCTCTCATACCTTCCCCTATATCGCTGTGTTTTCACACACCTCTCATAACTTCTCCTATATCGCTGCGTTTTAATGCACATCTCGTAACGTCCCCTATATCGCTGTGTATTCACGCACCTCCCATAGCATGCCCTATATCGCTGTGCCTTGCGCACCTCTCATTCCTTCCCCTATATCGCTGTTTTTACGCGCACATCCCATAGTTTCAACTTTATCGCTGTGTTATTGCACAACTCTCACAGCTTCCCCTATATCGCCGTGTTTTTGCTCACCTCTCATAGCTTCCCCTATATTGCCGTGTTTTTGCGCACCTCTCATGTCTTCACCTAGATCGCTATGTTTTCGCTCCTCTCATTACTTCCCCTATATCGCTGTGTTTTCTCGCACCTCTGATACATTCTCCCATATCGCCGTGTTTTCGCGCACCTATCATAGCTTCCCCTATATCCCCGTGTTTTCATGCACATCTCATACTGTCTCCTATATCACTGCGTTTTCACGCACATCCCATAGCATCCCCTTTATCGCTGCGCCTTCGTGTACCTCTCATATCTTCCACTATATCGCTGTGTTTTCATGCACATCTCATAACTTCCCCTATATCGCTGTGTTTTCTCGCACCTCTGATACATTCTCCCATATCGCCGTGTTTTCGCGCACCTATCATAGCTTCCCCTATATCCCCGTGTTTTCATGCACATCTCATACTGTCTCCTATATCACTGCGTTTTCACGCACATCCCATAGCATCCCCTATATCGCTGCGCCTTCGTGTACCTCTCATATCTTCCACTATATCGCTGTGTTTTCATGCACATCTCATAACTTCCCCTATATCGCTGTGCTTTCTCGCACCTCTGATACATTCCCCTGTATCGCCGTGTTTTCGCGCACCTCTCATAATTTCCCCTATATCGCCGTGTTTTCACGCACCTCTCATTCCTTCCCCTATATCGCTGTGTTTTCGGACACATCTCATACCTTGTCCTATATCGCACTGTTTTCACGCACATCCCATAGCTTCCACTATATTGCCCTGTTTTCACGCACCTCTCTTACCAACCCCTATATCACCCTGTTTTCGCGCACCTCCCATTCATTCTCCTATATTGCTGTGCTTTTGTGAACCTCTCATACCTTCCCTAGTATCGCTGCGTTTTCATGCACATCTCATAACGTCCCCTATATCACTGTACATTCGCGCACCTCTCACACTTTCCACTATATTGCCCTGTTTTTGCACAGCTCCCATACCTTCCCCGATATCGCTGTGTTTTCATGCACCTCTCATACCTTCCCCTATATCGCTGTCTTTTCGCGCACCTCTCATACCTTCCCCTATATCGCCCTGTTTTCGCACACATCCCATAGCTTCCACTATATTTTCCTGTTTTCGCGCACCTCTCATGCCTTCCCCTATGTCGCTCTGTTTTCGCTCCTCTCATAACGTCCCGTATATTGCTGTGTTTTCTTGCACCACTGATGCATTCCCCTGTATCGCCGTGTTTTTGCGCACCTCTCATACTTTTCCCTATATAGCCGTGTTTTTGCACATCTCTCATGGCATCCCCGATATCGCCGTGTTTCATGCACATTTCATACATTCCCCTATATCTCTGTGTTTTCGCGCACCTCCCATAGCTTCCGCTACATCGCTGTGCCTTGCGCACCTCTCATACCTTCCCCTATATGGCTGTGTTTTTGCGCATATCCCATAGATTCACCTTTATCGCTGTGTTATTGCTCACCTCTCATAGCTTCGCCTATATCACCGTGTTTTTGCTCACCCCTCATAGCTTCCACTATATTGCCCTACTTTCACGCACCTCTAATGTCTTCCCCTATATCACTGTGTTTTCGCGCACCTCCCATAGCATCCCCTATATTGCTGTGTCTTTGCACTCCTCTCATACCTTCCCCTATATCGCCCTGTTTTTGAGCACCTCCCATACCTTCCCCTATATCGCTGTGTTTTCGTGCACCTTTCATACCTCCCCCATTTCGTTGTGTTGTCTCGCACCTCTCATAAGTTCTCCTATATCGCTATATTTTTTCGCACATCTCATACCTTCCCCTATATCGCTGTGTTTTCACGCACCTCTCATGTCTTCACCTAGATCGCTATGTTTTCGCTCCTCTCATTACTTCCGCTATATCGCTGTGTATTCTCGCACCTCTGGTATATTCTCCCATATCGCCGTGTTTTCGCGCACCTCTCATATCTTCCTCTATATCGCCGTGTTTTCATACACATCTCATTCCGTCCCCTATATCACTGTGTTTTCGCGCACATCCCATAACATCCTTATATCGCTGTGCCTTCGTGTACCTCTCATATCTTCCCCTATATCGCCCTGTTTTTGCGCACCTCCCATAGCTTCACCTTTATCGCTGTGTTATTGCTCACCTCTCATACCTCCCCCTATATGGCAGTGTTTTCACTTACCTCTCATAACTTCTCCTATATCGCTGTATTTTTGCGCCCCTCTCATGGCTTCCCCAATATCGCCGTGTTTTCATGCACATCTCTTAACGTCCCCTATATCGCTGTTCTTTTGCGCACCTCTCAAACATTCCCCTATATCGCTGTCTTTTTGCACATATCCCATAGATTCAACTTAATCACTGTGTTATTGCTTACCTCTCATAGCTTCCCCTATATCGTCGTGTTTTCACGCACCTGGCATGTCTTCACCTATATCGCTATGTTTTTGCTCCTATCATTACTTCCCCTATATCGCTATGTTTTCACACACCTCTCATAACTTCCCTATATCGCTGTGTTTTCGCAAACCTCTCATAACTTCTCCTATATCGCTGTGTTTTTGTGCACCTATCATACCTTCCCTAATATCGCTGCGTTTTCATGCACATCTTATCACGTCCCCTATATCGCTGTATATTCACGCACTTCCCATAGCATCCCCTATATTGCTGTGCCTTCGTGCACCTCTCATACCTTCCCCTATAATGCCGTGTTTTCAGGCACCTCTCATGGCTTCCCCAATATCGCCGTATATTCATGCACATCTCATACCGTCCCCTATATCGCTGTGTTTTCGCGCACCTCCCATAGCTTCGCCTACATCGCTGTTTTCGCGCACATCCCATAGCTTCACCTTGATCGCCGTGTTATTGCTCACCTCTCATGGCTTACCCTATATCGCCGTGTTTTTGCGCACCTCGCATGTCTTCACCTATATCGCTATGTTTTCGCTCCTATCATTACTTCCCCTATATCGCTGTGTTTTCTCGCAGCTCTGATACATTCTCCTGTATTGCCATGTTTTCGCGCATCTCTTACAATTTCCCCTATATCGCCGTGTTCTCGCACACCTCTCATACCTTCCCCATATCAATGTTTTTTTGCGCATGTCCCATAGCGTCCCCTATATCGCTGTGTTTTCTCGCACCTCTGATACATTCCCCTGTATCGTTGTGGTTTCGCACACATCCCATAGGTTCCACTATATTGCCCTGTTTTTGCGCACCTCTCATGTCTTCCCCTATATCGCCCTGTTTTCGCGCACCTCCAATTCCTTCACCTATATCGCTGTTTTCGTGCACCTCGCATAACTTCCCCTATATCTCTATGTTTTCACACACCTCTCATAACTTCCCCTATATCTTTATGTTTTCACACACCTCTCATAACTTCTCCTATATCGCTGTGTTTTTGTGCACCTATCATACCTTCCCTAATATCGCTGCGTTTTCATGCACATCTTATCACGTCCCCTATATCGCTGTATATTCACGCACCTCCCATAGCATCCCCTATATTGCTGTGCCTTCGTGCACCTCTCATACCTTCCCCTATATTGCCCTGTTTTTGCGCACCTCCTATACCTTCCCTTATATCGCTGCGTGTTCGTGCACCTCTCATACCTCCCCCTATATCGTTGTGTTTTCACGCACCTCTCATAACTTCTCCTATATTTCTGTATTTTTGCGCACCTCTCATAACTTCCCCTATATCGCCGTGATTTTATGCACATCTCAGAACGTCCCCTATATCGCTGTGTATTCGTGCACCTCCCATACCTTCCCTAATACCTTTGCGTTTTCATGCACATCTGATCACGTCCCCTATATCACTGTGTATTAGCGCACATCCCATAGTATTCCCTATATCTCTGTGCCTTGCGCACCTCTCATAGCTTCCCCTATATCGCTGTGTTTTCGCGCACCTCTCTTAACTTCTCCTATATCGCTGTGTTTTTGCACACCTCTCATACCTTCCTCTATATCGCTGTGTTTTCAGGCACCTCTCATGGCTTCCCCAATATCGCCGTGTATTCATGCACATCTCATACCGTCCCCTATATCGCTGTGTTTTCGCGCACCTCACATAGCTTCGCCTACATCGCTGTTTCCGCACACATCCCATAGCTTCACCTTGATCGCTGTGTTATTGCTCACCTCTCATGGCTTACCCTATATCGCCGTGTTTTTGCGCACCTCGCATGTCTTCACCTATATCGCTATGTTTTCGCTCCTATCATTACTTCCCCTATATCGCTCTGTTTTCTCGCACCTCTGATACATTCTCCTGTATTGCCATGTTTTCGCGCACCTCTTACAATTTCCCCTATATCGCCGTGTTCTCGCACACCTCTCATAACTTCCCCATATCACTGTTTTTTTGCGCATGTCCCATAGCGTCCCCTCTATCGCTGTGTTTTCTCGCACCTCTGATACATTCCCCTGTATCGTTGTGGTTTCGCACACATCCCATAGGTTCCAATATATTGCCCTGTTTTTGCGCACCTCTCATGTCTTCCCCTATATCACGGTGTTTTCGCGCACCTCTCATAGCATCCCCTATATCGCTGTACCTTCGCGCACCACCCATATCTTCCCCAATATTGCTGTGTTTTCCTGCACCTCTCATACCTTCCCTTATCTCGCTGTGTTTTCACGCACCTCTCATAACTCCTCCTATATCACTGTATTTTTGTGCAGCTCTTACACCTTCCCCTATATTGCCGTGTTTTCATGCACATCTCATAGCGTCCCCTATATTGCTGTTTATTCGCGCACCTCCCATAGCATCCCTTATATTGCTGTGCCTTCGCGCACCTCTCATACCTTCCCCTATATCGCCCTGTTTTCGCGCACCTTCCACACCTTCCCCTATATTGCTGTGTTTTTATGCACCTCTCATACCTCCCCCTATATCGCTGTGTTTTCACGCACCTCTCATAATTTCTCCTATATCGCCGTATTTTTGCGCTCCTCTCATGGCTTCTCCAATATCGCCGCGTTTTCATGCACATCTCTTAACGTCCCGTATATCCCTGTGTATTAGCGCAACTGCCATAGCATCCCCTATATCACTGTGCCTTCGCGCACCTCTCATACCTTCCACTATGTCGCCCTGTTTTCGTACACCTCCCATACCGCCCCCTATATCGCTGTATTTTCACACACCTCTCATGGCTTCCCCAATATCGCCGTGTTTTCATGCACATCTCATAACGGCTCCTATATTTCTGTGTAATCACGCACCTCCCATAGCATCCCCTATATCGCTGTGCCTTCGCGCATCGCTCATACCTTGCCCTATATCGCCCTGTTTCCCGTGCACCTCCCATTGTTTCGCCTACATCGCTGTGTTTTTGCGCACCTCTCATACCTTCCCCTATATCGCCGTGTTTTCGCGCACCTCTCATTTCTTCACCTGCATCGGTGTGTTTCCGCTCCTCTCACTACTTCCCCTATATCGCTCTGTTTTCTCGCACTTCTGATAGAGTTCCCTGTATCAACGTGTTTTCGAGCACCTCCCATACCTTCCCCTATATCGCTGTGCCTTCGCGCGCACCTCTCATACCTTCCACTACATCGCTGTGTTCTCTGGCACCTCTGATGCATTCCCCTGTAACGCCAAGTTTTCGCGCACCTCTCATAACATCCCCTATATCGCTGTGCCTTCGCGCACCTCTCATAACTTCCCCTATATCGCCCTGTTTTCGCGCACCTCCCATACCTTCCCCAATATCGCTGCGTATTCGTGCACCTCTCATACCTTCCCTTATCTGGCTGTGTTTTCACGCACCTCTCATAATTTCTCCTATATCGCCGTATTTTTGCGCACCTCTCATGGCTTCCCAATATCGCCGCATTTTCATGCACATCTCTTAACGTCCCATATATCGCTGTGTATTAGCTCAACTGCCTTAGCATCCCCTATATCGTTGTGCCTTCGTGCACCTCTCATACCTTCACCTATGTCGCCCTGTTTTCGCACACCTCCCATACCGTCCCCTTTATCGCTGTATTTTTCGCACACCTCTCATGGCTTCCCCAATATCGCCGGGTTTTCATGCACATCTCATAACGTCTCCTATATCTCTGTGTATTCACGCACCTCCCATAGCATCCCCTATATCGCTGTGCCTTCGCGCATCGCTCATACCTTCCCCTATATCGCCCTGTTTCCCGTGCACCTCCCATGGCTTCGCCTACATCGCTGTGTTTTTGCGCACCTCATACCGTCCCCTATATCACTGTGTTTTCGCACACCTCTCATTTCTTCACCTATATCGCTCTGTTTCCGCTCCTCTCATTACTTCCCCTATATCGCTCTGTGTTCTCGCACTTCTGATACAGTTCCCTGTATCAACGTGTTTTCGCGCAACTCCCATAATTTCACCTATATCGCCGTGTTCTCGCACACCTCTCATATCTTCCCCTATATCACTGTGTTTTCGCGCACGTCCAATAGCGTCCCCTATATTACTCTGTTTTCACGCACCTCTCATGTCTTCCCCTATATCACTGTTTTTTCGTGCATCTCCCATACCATCCCCTATATTGCTGAGTTTCGCACACGTCTCATACCTTTCCCTATACCGCCCTGTTTTCGAGCACCTCCCATACCTTCCCCTATATCGCTGTGTTTTCGTGTACCTCTCATACCTCCCCTTATATCGCTGTGTTTTCACGCACCTCTCATAACTTCCCCTGTATTGCTGCATTTTTGCGCACCTCTCATAACTTCCCCTATATTGCCGTGTTTTTATGCACATCCTATTACGTCCCCTGTATCGCTGTGTATTCGAGCACCTCCCATAGCATCCCCTATATCGCTGTGCCTTCGTGCTCCTCTCATACCTTCCCCTATATCGCATCTGTTTTCGCGCACATTCCATACCTTCCACGATATTGCCCTGTTCTCGCGCACCTCTCATGTCTTCCACTACATCGCTGTGTTTTCTGGCACCTCTGATGCATTCCCCTGTAACACCAAGTTTTCGCGCACCTCTCATACATTCCCCTATATTGCCGTGTTTACGCGCACCTCTCATACCTCCCCCTATATCGCCATGTTTTTATGCACATCTCATACCGTCTCCTATATTGCTGTGTTTTTGCGCAGCTCCCATAGCATCCCCTATATCGCTGTGCCTTCGTGCACCTCTCATACCTTCCCTATATCGCCCTGTTTTCGCGCACCTCCTATACCTTCCCTTATATCACTGCGTTTTCGTGCACCTTTCATACCTTCCCCTATATCGCTGTATTTTCGCACACATCTCATAACTTCTCCTATATCGCTGTGTTTTTTTGCACCTCTCATACCTTCCCTAATATCACTGCGTTTTCATGAACATCTCATCACGTCCCCTATATCGCTGTGTATTCACGCACCTCCCATAGCATCCCCTATATCGCTGTGCCTTGCGCACCTCTCATAGCTTCCCCTATATCGCTGTCTTTTTGTGCACATCCCATAGATTCACCTTTATCGCTGTGTTATTGCTCACCTCTCATAGCTTCCCCTATATCGTCGTGTTGTTATGCACATCTCATAACGTCCTCTATATCGCTGTATATTTGCGCACCTCCCATAGCTTCCCTTATATCGCTGTGCTTTCGCTCGCCTCTCATACCTTCCCAAATATCACCCTGTTTTCGCGCACCTCCCATTCCTTCACCTATATCGCTGTTTTCGTGCAGCTCTCATGCATTCCCGTATACCGCTGTGTTTTTGCACACCTCTCATACCTTCCCCAATATCACCGTGTTTTCATGCACATCTCATAACGTCCCCAATGTCGCTGGGTTTTCACGCACCTCTCATAACCTCCCCTCTATCGCCCTGTTTTCGCGCTCCTCTCATACCTTCCCCTATATCACTGTGTTTTCACGCAGCTCTCATACCTTCCTTTATATCGCTGTGTTTTCGCACACCTCTCATGGCTTCCCGACTATCGCCGTGTATTCATGCACATCTCATACCTTCCCCTATACCACTATGCTTTCGCGCACCTCCCATAGCTTCACCTACATCGCTGTTTTCGCGCACCTCTCATACCTTCCCCTATATCGATGTATTTTTGCGCACATCTCATACCTTTCCCTATATTGATGTGTTTTCATGCACAACTCATAACATCCCCTATATCGCTCTGTATTTGCGCACCTCCCATAGCATCCCTTGTATTGCTGTGCCTTTGCGCACCTCTCATACCTTCACCTATATCGCTGTTTTCGTGCACCTCCCATTCCTTCACCTATATCGCTGTTTTCGTGCACCTCTCATACCTTCTGTTATATCGCTTTGCCTTCGCGCACCTCTCATACCTTCCCCTATATCGCTGTCTTTTCGCGCATATCCCATAGCTTCACCTTTATCTCTGTGTTATTGCTCACCTCTCACAGCTTCCCCTATATCGCCATGTTTTAGCGCACCTCTCATGTCTTCACCTATATTGATATGTTCTCGCTCCTCTCATTACTTCCCTTATATCGCTGTGTTTTCTCGTACCTCTGATACATTCCCCTGTATCGCCGTGTTTTCGTGCACCTCTCATAATTTCCCCTATATTGCCGTGTTTTCGCGCACGTCCCATAGTGTCGCCTATATCACTGAGTTTTCGAGCACCTCTCATACCTTCCACTATATTGCCCTGTTTTCGCGCACCTCCCATACCTTCCCCTATATCGCCCTGTTTTCGCGCACCTCACATACCTCCCCCTTTATTGCTGTGTTTTCGTGCACCTCTCATACCTTCCCCTATATCGCTGTGTTTACGCACACCTGTCATTGTCTCCCGACTATCGCTGTGTATTCATGCACATCTCATAACGTCTCCTATATAACCTCCCATATCATCCCCTATATCGCTGTGCCTTCGCGCACCTCTCATACCTTTCCCTATATCGCCCTGTTTCCCGCGCACCTCCCATGGCTTCGCATACATCGCTGTGTTTTTGCGCACCTCTCATATCTTCCCCTATATCGCCCTGTTTTCGCGCACATCCCATAACTTCAACTTTATCGCTGTGTTATTGCTTACCTCTCATAGCTTCCCCTATATTGCCGTGTTTTCGCGCACCTCTCATGTCTTAACCTATATCGCTGTGTTTCCGCTCCTCTCATTACTTCCCCTATATCGCTCTGTGTTCTCACACTTCTGATACTGTTCCCTGTATCAACGTGTTCTCGCACACCTCTCATATCTTCCCCTATATCACTGTGTTTTCGCGCACATCCCATAACATCCTTATATCGCTGTGCCTTCGTGTACCTCTCATATCTTCCCCTATATCGCCCTGTTTTTGCGCACCTCCCATAGCTTCACCTTTATCGCTGTGTTATTGCTCACCTCTCATACCTCCCCCTATATGGCAGTGTTTTCACTTACCTCTCATAACTTCTCCTATATCGCTGTATTTTTGCGCCCCTCTCATGGCTTCCCCAATATCGCCGTGTTTTCATGCACATCTCTTAACGTCCCCTATATCGCTGTTCTTTTGCGCACCTCTCAAACATTCCCCTATATCGCTGTCTTTTTGCACATATCCCATAGATTCAACTTAATCACTGTGTTATTGCTTACCTCTCATAGCTTCCCCTATATCGTCGTGTTTTCACGCACCTGGCATGTCTTCACCTATATCGCTATGTTTTTGCTCCTATCATTACTTCCCCTATATCGCTATGTTTTCACACACCTCTCATAACTTCCCTATATCGCTGTGTTTTCGCAAACCTCTCATAACTTCTCCTATATCGCTGTGTTTTTGTGCACCTATCATACCTTCCCTAATATCGCTGCGTTTTCATGCACATCTTATCACGTCCCCTATATCGCTGTATATTCACGCACTTCCCATAGCATCCCCTATATTGCTGTGCCTTCGTGCACCTCTCATACCTTCCCCTATAATGCCGTGTTTTCAGGCACCTCTCATGGCTTCCCCAATATCGCCGTATATTCATGCACATCTCATACCGTCCCCTATATCGCTGTGTTTTCGCGCACCTCCCATAGCTTCGCCTACATCGCTGTTTTCGCGCACATCCCATAGCTTCACCTTGATCGCCGTGTTATTGCTCACCTCTCATGGCTTACCCTATATCGCCGTGTTTTTGCGCACCTCGCATGTCTTCACCTATATCGCTATGTTTTCGCTCCTATCATTACTTCCCCTATATCGCTGTGTTTTCTCGCAGCTCTGATACATTCTCCTGTATTGCCATGTTTTCGCGCATCTCTTACAATTTCCCCTATATCGCCGTGTTCTCGCACACCTCTCATACCTTCCCCATATCAATGTTTTTTTGCGCATGTCCCATAGCGTCCCCTATATCGCTGTGTTTTCTCGCACCTCTGATACATTCCCCTGTATCGTTGTGGTTTCGCACACATCCCATAGGTTCCACTATATTGCCCTGTTTTTGCGCACCTCTCATGTCTTCCCCTATATCGCCCTGTTTTCGCGCACCTCCAATTCCTTCACCTATATCGCTGTTTTCGTGCACCTCGCATAACTTCCCCTATATCTCTATGTTTTCACACACCTCTCATAACTTCCCCTATATCTTTATGTTTTCACACACCTCTCATAACTTCTCCTATATCGCTGTGTTTTTGTGCACCTATCATACCTTCCCTAATATCGCTGCGTTTTCATGCACATCTTATCACGTCCCCTATATCGCTGTATATTCACGCACCTCCCATAGCATCCCCTATATTGCTGTGCCTTCGTGCACCTCTCATACCTTCCCCTATATTGCCCTGTTTTTGCGCACCTCCTATACCTTCCCTTATATCGCTGCGTGTTCGTGCACCTCTCATACCTCCCCCTATATCGTTGTGTTTTCACGCACCTCTCATAACTTCTCCTATATTTCTGTATTTTTGCGCACCTCTCATAACTTCCCCTATATCGCCGTGATTTTATGCACATCTCAGAACGTCCCCTATATCGCTGTGTATTCGTGCACCTCCCATACCTTCCCTAATACCTTTGCGTTTTCATGCACATCTGATCACGTCCCCTATATCACTGTGTATTAGCGCACATCCCATAGTATTCCCTATATCTCTGTGCCTTGCGCACCTCTCATAGCTTCCCCTATATCGCTGTGTTTTCGCGCACCTCTCTTAACTTCTCCTATATCGCTGTGTTTTTGCACACCTCTCATACCTTCCTCTATATCGCTGTGTTTTCAGGCACCTCTCATGGCTTCCCCAATATCGCCGTGTATTCATGCACATCTCATACCGTCCCCTATATCGCTGTGTTTTCGCGCACCTCACATAGCTTCGCCTACATCGCTGTTTCCGCACACATCCCATAGCTTCACCTTGATCGCTGTGTTATTGCTCACCTCTCATGGCTTACCCTATATCGCCGTGTTTTTGCGCACCTCGCATGTCTTCACCTATATCGCTATGTTTTCGCTCCTATCATTACTTCCCCTATATCGCTCTGTTTTCTCGCACCTCTGATACATTCTCCTGTATTGCCATGTTTTCGCGCACCTCTTACAATTTCCCCTATATCGCCGTGTTCTCGCACACCTCTCATAACTTCCCCATATCACTGTTTTTTTGCGCATGTCCCATAGCGTCCCCTCTATCGCTGTGTTTTCTCGCACCTCTGATACATTCCCCTGTATCGTTGTGGTTTCGCACACATCCCATAGGTTCCAATATATTGCCCTGTTTTTGCGCACCTCTCATGTCTTCCCCTATATCACGGTGTTTTCGCGCACCTCTCATAGCATCCCCTATATCGCTGTACCTTCGCGCACCACCCATATCTTCCCCAATATTGCTGTGTTTTCCTGCACCTCTCATACCTTCCCTTATCTCGCTGTGTTTTCACGCACCTCTCATAACTCCTCCTATATCACTGTATTTTTGTGCAGCTCTTACACCTTCCCCTATATTGCCGTGTTTTCATGCACATCTCATAGCGTCCCCTATATTGCTGTTTATTCGCGCACCTCCCATAGCATCCCTTATATTGCTGTGCCTTCGCGCACCTCTCATACCTTCCCCTATATCGCCCTGTTTTCGCGCACCTTCCACACCTTCCCCTATATTGCTGTGTTTTTATGCACCTCTCATACCTCCCCCTATATCGCTGTGTTTTCACGCACCTCTCATAATTTCTCCTATATCGCCGTATTTTTGCGCTCCTCTCATGGCTTCTCCAATATCGCCGCGTTTTCATGCACATCTCTTAACGTCCCGTATATCCCTGTGTATTAGCGCAACTGCCATAGCATCCCCTATATCACTGTGCCTTCGCGCACCTCTCATACCTTCCACTATGTCGCCCTGTTTTCGTACACCTCCCATACCGCCCCCTATATCGCTGTATTTTCACACACCTCTCATGGCTTCCCCAATATCGCCGTGTTTTCATGCACATCTCATAACGGCTCCTATATTTCTGTGTAATCACGCACCTCCCATAGCATCCCCTATATCGCTGTGCCTTCGCGCATCGCTCATACCTTGCCCTATATCGCCCTGTTTCCCGTGCACCTCCCATTGTTTCGCCTACATCGCTGTGTTTTTGCGCACCTCTCATACCTTCCCCTATATCGCCGTGTTTTCGCGCACCTCTCATTTCTTCACCTGCATCGGTGTGTTTCCGCTCCTCTCACTACTTCCCCTATATCGCTCTGTTTTCTCGCACTTCTGATAGAGTTCCCTGTATCAACGTGTTTTCGAGCACCTCCCATACCTTCCCCTATATCGCTGTGCCTTCGCGCGCACCTCTCATACCTTCCACTACATCGCTGTGTTCTCTGGCACCTCTGATGCATTCCCCTGTAACGCCAAGTTTTCGCGCACCTCTCATACTTTCCCCTATATCGCCGTTTTTACGCGCACCTCTCATACCTGCCCCTATATCGCCATCTTTTTATGCACATCTCATACCGTCTCCTATATCGCTGTGTTTTTGCGCACCTCCCATAGCATCCCCTATATCGCTGTGCCTTCGTGCACCTCTCATACCTTGCCCTATATCGCCCTGTTTTCGCGCACCTCCTATACCTTCCCTTATATCACTGCGTTTTCGTGCACCTTTCATACCTCCCCCTATATCGCTGTGTTTTTGTGCACCTCTCATATCTTCCCTAATATCACTTGCGTTTTCATGCACATCTCATCACGTCCCCTATATCGCTATGTACTCACGCACCTCCCATTGCATCCCCTATATCGCTGTGCCTTGCGCACCTCTCATAACTTCCCCCATATCGCTGTCTTTTCGCGCACATCCCATAGATTCACCTTTATCGCTGTGTTATTGCTCACCTCTCATGTCTTCACCTAGATCGCTATGTTTTCGATCCTCTCAATACTTCCCCTATATCGCTGTGTTTTCTCGCACGTCTGATACATTCTCCCGTATCGCCGTGATCTCGCACACCTCTCATAATTTACCCTATATCGCCGTGTTCCCGCACACCTCTCATAACTTCCCCTACATCACTGTGTTTTCCCGCACGTTCCATTGCGTCCCCTATATCGCTGTGTTTTTGCGCACCTCTCATAGCTTCCCCTATATCGCCTTGTTTTTGTGCACATCCCATAGCTTCCACTATATTGCCCTGTTTTCGCGCACCTCTCATGTATTCCACTACATCGCTGTGTTTTCTGGCACCTCTGATGCATTCCCCTGTAACGCCAAGTTTTCGCGCACCTCTCATACTTTCCCCTATATCGCCATGTTTTCGCGCACCTCTCATGTCTTCACCTAGATCGCTATGTTTTCGATCCTCTCAATACTTCCCCTATATCGCTGTGTTTTCTCGCACGTCTGATACATTCTCCCGTATCGCCGTGTTCTCGCACACCTCTCATAACTTCCCCTACATCACTGTGTTTTCGCGCACGTTCCATTGCGTCCCCTATATCGCTGTGTTTTCGCGCACCTCTCATAGCTTCCCCTATATCGCCCTGTTTTCGTGCACATCCCATAGCTTCCACTATATTGCCCTGTTTTCGCGCACCTCTCATGTATTCCACTACATCGCTGTGTTTTCTGGCACCTCTGATGCATTCCCCTGTAACACCAAGTTTTCGCGCACCTCTCATACTTTCCCCTATATCGCCGTGTTTACGCGCACCTCTCATACCTGCCCCTATATCGCCATGTTTTTATGCACATCGCATACCGTCTCCTATATCGCTGTGTTTTTGCGCACCTCCCATAGCATCCCCTATATCGCTGTGCCTTTGTTAACCTCTCATACCTTCCCCTATATCGCTGTGTTTTCACGCATCTCTCATGGCTTCCCCAATATCGCCGTGTATTCGTGCTGGTCTCATACCGTCCCCTATATCGCTGTGTTTTCGTGCACCTCTTATAATTTCCCCATATCGCCGTGTTCTCGCAGACCTCTCATACCTTCCCCTATATCACTGTGTTTTCGCGCAAGTCCCATAGCGTCCCCTATATCGCTGTGTTTTCTCGCACCTCTGATGCATTCCCCTGTATCTCCGTGTTGTCGCGCACATCCCATAGCTTCCACTATATTGCCCTGTTTTTGCGCACCTCTCATGTCTTCCCCTATTTCACTGTGTTTTCGCGCACCTCCCATAGCATCCCCTATATTGCTGTGCCTTCGAGCACCTCTCATACCTTCCCCTATATCGCCCTGTTTTCGCGCACCTCCCATAATTCTCCCATATCGCTGTTTTTTCGTGCACCTCTGATACCTCCCCCTATATCGCTGTGTTTTCACGAACCTCTCATAACTTCTCCTATATCGCTGTATTTTTGTGCACCTCTGATGGCTTCCCCAATATCGCCGTGTTTTCATGCACATCTCTTAACGTCCCGTATATCGCTGGGTTTTCACGCAGCTCTCATAACTTCCCCTATATCGCCCTGTTTTCGTACTCCTCTCATACCTTCCCCCGTATTGCTGTGTTTTCGCGCAGCTCTCATACCTTCCCCTATATCGCTGTCTTTTCGCGCACATCCCATAGCTTCACCTTTATCGCTGTGTTATTGCTCACCTCTCATAGATTCCCCTATATCGCCGTGTTTTTGCTCACCTCTCATAGCTTCCCCTATATTGCCATGTTTTCGCGCACCTCTCATGTCTTCACCTAGATCGCTATGTTTTCGCTCTTCTCATTAATTCTCCTGTATCGCCGTGTTTTCGCGCACCTCTCATAATTTCGCCTATATTGCCGTGTTCTCACTAACCTGTCATACCATCCCCTATATCACTGTGTTTTCGCGCACGTCCCATAGCTTCCACTACATTGCCCTGTTTTCGGCACCTCTCATGTCTTCCCCTATATTGCTGTGTTTTCTCACACCTCTGATGCATTCCCCTATAACGCCAAGTTTTCGCGCACCTCTCATACTTTCCCCTATATCGCCGTGTTCTCGCGCAGCTCGCATACCTTCCCTATATCACTGTGTTTTCACGCACGTCCCATGGAGTCCCCTATATTGCTGTGTTTTCGCACAGCTCTCATACCTTCCCCTATATCGCCCTGTTTTCATGCACATCCCATAGCTCTCACCATATTGCCCTGTTTTCGTTCACCTCTCATGTCTCCCCTATATCGCTCTGTTTTTTGCTTCTCTCATAACTTCCCTATATCGCTGTGTTTTCTCGCACCTCTGATGCATTCTCCTGTATCGCCGTGTTTTTGCGCACCTCTCATACTTTCCCCTATATCGCCGTGTTTCCACGCATCTCTCATTTCTTCCCGATATCTCCGTGTTTTCATGCACATCTCATACCGACCCCTATATCACTGTGCCTTCGCGCACCTCTCATACCTTCCCCTATATCGCTGTGTTTTCGTGCACCTCTCGTACCTTCACACCTTCCCCTATATTGCTGTGTTTTCACTCACCTCTCATAACTTCTCATATATCGCCGTGTTTTCGCGAACCTCTCATAATTTCCCCTATATAGCCATGTTCTTGCACACCTCTCGTAACTTCCACTATATCACTGTGTTTTTGCGCACGTCCCATAGCATCCCCTGTATCGCTGTGTTTTCGGGCACCTCTCATACTTTTCTCTGTATCGCCATGTTTTCGCGCATATCCCATAGCTTCCACTATATAGCCCTGTTTTTGAGCACCTCTCATGTCTTCCCCTATATCACTGTGTTTTCGCGCACCTCCCATACCTTCCTCTATATCGCTGTGTTTTTGTGCACCTCTCATTCTTCCCCTATATTGCTGTGTTTCGCGCATCTCTCATGGCTTCCCCAATATTGCCATGTACTCATGCACATCTCATACTGTCCCTTATATCGCTGTGCTTTCGCGCACCTCCCATAGCTACACCCACGTCGCTGTGTTTTCGCGCACCTCTCATATCTTCCCCTATATCGCTGTCTTTTTGCACACATCCCATAGCTTCATCTTTATCGCTGTGTTATTGCTCACCTCTCATAGCTTCCCTATATCACTGTGTTTTCACGCACCTCTCATGTCTTCACCTATATCGCTATGTTTTTGCTCCTGTCATTACTTCCATTATATCGCTGTGTTTTCTCACACCTCTGATACATTCCCCTGTATCACCGTGTTGTCACGCACCTCTCATAATTTCCCTACATCGCTGTATTCTCGCACACCTCTCATACCTTCCCCTATATCATTGTGTTTTTGCGCACGTCCCATAGCGTCCCCTATATCGCTGTGTTTTCGCGCACCTCTCAAACCTTCCCCTATATCGCCCTGTTTTTGCACACCTCCCATTCATCCCTGTATCGCTGTGTTTTAGTGCACCTCTCATACCTTCCCTATATTGCCCTGTTTTCGCGCAGCTCCCATTACTTCCCCGATATCGCTGTGTTTTCATGCACATCCCATAGATTCACCTTTATCCCTGTGTTATTGCTCACCTCTCATAGTTCCCCTGTATCGCCGTGTTTTTGCTCACCTCTCATAGATTCCCCTATATCGCCCTGTTTTCGTGCACCTCCCATAACTTCCCCTATATCGCTGTGTTTTTTCGCACACATCCCATAGATTGAACTTTATCACTGTGTTATTGCACACCTCGCAGAGCTTCCCCTATATCGCCGTGTTTTTGCTCACCTTTCATAGCTTCCCCTATATCGCTGTGTTTTCGCGCACCTCTCATGCCTTCACCTAGATCGCTATGTTTTCGCTCGTCTCAATAATTCCCCTATATCGCTGTGTTTTCTCGCACATCTGATACATTTTGCCGTATCGCCGTGTTTTCGCACACCTCTTACAATTTCCCCTATATCGCCGTGTTCTCGCACACCTCTCATACCTTCCCCTATATCACTGTTTTTTTGCGCATGTCCCATAGCGTCCCCTATATCGCTGTGTTTTCTCGCACCTCTGATACATTCCCCTGTATCGCCGTGGTTTCGCCAACATCCCATAGGTTCCACTATATTGCCCTGTTTTTGCGCACTTCTCATGTCTTCCCCTATATCACGGTGTTTTCGCGCACCTCTCATAGCATCCCCTATATCGCTGTGCCTTCGCGCACCTCTCATAACTTCCCCAATATCGCTGTGTTTTCGTGCACCTCTCATACCTTCCCTTATCTCGCTGTGTTTTCACGCACCTCTCATAATTTCTCCTATATCGCCGTATTTTTGCGCACCTCTCATGGCTTCCCCAATATCGCCGCGTTTTCATGCACATCTCTTAACGTCCCATATATCGCTGTGTATTAGCGTAACTGCCATAGCATCCCCTATATTGCTGTGCCTTCGTGCACCTCTCATACCTTCTCCTATGTCGACCTGTTTTCACACACCTCCCATACAGTCCCCTATATCGCTGTATTTTCGCACACCTCTCATGGCTTCCCCAATATCGCCGTGTCTTCATGCACATCTCATACCGTCCCCTATATCACTGTGCCTTCGCGCACCTCTCATACCTTCCCCTATATCGCTGTGTTTTCGTGCACCTCTCATACCTTCACACCTTCCCCTATATCGCTGTGTTTTCACTCACCTCTCATAACTTCTCATATATCGCCGTGTTTTCGCGAACCTCTCATAATTTCCCCTATATAGCCATGTTCTTGCACACCTCTCGTACCTTCCACTATATCACTGTGTTTTTGCGCACATCCCATAGCATCCCCTGTATCGCTGTGTTTTCGGGCACCTCTCATACTTTTCCCTGTATCGCCATGTTTTCGCGCATATCCCATAGCTTCCACTATAAAGCCCTGTTTTCGAGCACCTCTCATGTCTTCCCCTATATCACTGTGTTTTCGCGCACCTCCCATACCTTCCTCTATATCGCTGTGTTTTTGTGCACCTCTCATTCCTTCCCCTATATCGCTGTGTTTTCACGCACCTCTCATAACTTCTCCTATATCGCTGTATTTTTGCGCACCTCTCATACCTTCCCCTATATCGCCGTGTTTTCAATCACATCTCATAACGCCCCCCATATTGCTGTGTATTCGCGCACCTCCCATAGAATCCTCTATATCGCTGTGCCTTCGCGCACATCTCATACCTTCCCCTATATCGTCCTGTTTTCGCGCACCTCCCATACCTTCCCTTTTATCGTTGTGTTTTCGTGCACCTCTCATACCTTCCCCGATATTGCTGTGTTTTCGCGCATCTCTCATGGCTTCCCCAATATTGCCGTGTATTTATGCACATCTCATACCGTCCCTTATATCACTGTGCTTTCGCGCACCTCCCATAGCTACGCCCACGTTGCTGTGTTTTTGCGCACCTCTCATATCTTACCCTATATCGCTGTCTTTTTGCACACATCCCATAGCTTCATCTTTATCGCTGTGTTATTGCTCACCTCTCAGAGCCTCCCCTATATCACTGTGTTTTCAAGCACCTCTCATGTCTTCACCTATATCGCTATGTTTTCGCTCCTGTCATTACTTCCATTATATCGCTGTGTTTTCTCACACCTCTGATACATTCCCCTGTATCGCCGTGTTGTCACGCAGCTCTCATAATTTCCCCTACATCGCTGTATTCTCGCACACCTCTCATACCTTCCCCTATATCACTGTGCTTTCGCGCACGTCCTATAGCGTCCCCTATATCGCTGTGTTTTCGCGCACCTCTCATACCTTCCCCTATATCGCCCTGTTTTCGCACACCTCCCATTCGTTCCCCTGTATCGCTGTGTTTTAGTGCACCTCTCATACCTTCCCCTATATTGCCCTGTTTTCGCGCAGCTCCCATAACTTCCCCGATATCGCTGTGTTTTCGTGCACATCCCATAGATTCACCTTTATCCCTGTGTTATTGCTCACCTCTCAGAGGTTCCCCTGTATCGCCGTGTTTTTGCTCACCTCTCATAGCTTCCCCTATATCGCCGTGTTTTCGCGCACCTCTCATGTCTTCACCTAGATCGCTATGTTTTTGCTCGTCTCAATACTTCCCCATATCGCTGTGTTTTCTCGCACATCTGATACATTTTGCTGTATCGCCGTGTTTTCGCACACCTCTTACAATTTCCCCTATATCGCCGTGTTCTCGCACACCTCTCATACCTTCCCCTATATCACTGTTTTTTTGCGCATGTCCCATAGCGTCCCCTATATCGCTGTGTTTTCTCGCACCTCTGATACATTCCGCTGTATCGCCGTGGTTTCGCCAACATCCCATAGGTTCCACTATATTGCCCTGTTTTTGCGCACCTCTCATGTCTTCCCCTATATCACGGTGTTTTCGCGCACCTCTCATAACATCCCCTATATCGCTGTGCCTTCGCGCACCTCTCATAACTTCCCCTATATCGCCCTGTTTTCGCGCACCTCCCATACCTTCCCCAATATCGCTGCGTATTCGTGCACCTCTCATACCTTCCCTTATCTGGCTGTGTTTTCACGCACCTCTCATAATTTCTCCTATATCGCCGTATTTTTGCGCACCTCTCATGGCTTCCCCAATATCGCCGCATTTTCATGCACATCTCTTAACGTCCCATATATCGCTGTGTATTAGCTCAACTGCCTTAGCATCCCCTATATCGTTGTGCCTTCGTGCACCTCTCATACCTTCACCTATGTCGCCCTGTTTTCGCACACCTCCCATACCGTCCCCTTTATCGCTGTATTTTCGCACACCTCTCATGGCTTCCCCAATATCGCCGGGTTTTCATGCACATCTCATAACGTCTCCTATATCTCTGTGTATTCACGCACCTCCCATAGCATCCCCTATATCGCTGTGCCTTCGCGCATCGCTCATACCTTCCCCTATATCGCCCTGTTTCCCGTGCACCTCCCATGGCTTCGCCTACATCGCTGTGTTTTTGCGCACCTCATACCGTCCCCTATATCACTGTGTTTTCGCACACCTCTCATTTCTTCACCTATATCGCTCTGTTTCCGCTCCTCTCATTACTTCCCCTATATCGCTCTGTGTTCTCGCACTTCTGATACAGTTCCCTGTATCAACGTGTTTTCGCGCAACTCCCATAATTTCACCTATATCGCCGTGTTCTCGCACACCTCTCATATCTTCCCCTATATCACTGTGTTTTCGCGCACGTCCAATAGCGTCCCCTATATTACTCTGTTTTCACGCACCTCTCATGTCTTCCCCTATATCACTGTTTTTTCGTGCATCTCCCATACCATCCCCTATATTGCTGAGTTTCGCACACGTCTCATACCTTTCCCTATACCGCCCTGTTTTCGAGCACCTCCCATACCTTCCCCTATATCGCTGTGTTTTCGTGTACCTCTCATACCTCCCCTTATATCGCTGTGTTTTCACGCACCTCTCATAACTTCCCCTGTATTGCTGCATTTTTGCGCACCTCTCATAACTTCCCCTATATTGCCGTGTTTTTATGCACATCCTATTACGTCCCCTGTATCGCTGTGTATTCGAGCACCTCCCATAGCATCCCCTATATCGCTGTGCCTTCGTGCTCCTCTCATACCTTCCCCTATATCGCATCTGTTTTCGCGCACATTCCATACCTTCCACGATATTGCCCTGTTCTCGCGCACCTCTCATGTCTTCCACTACATCGCTGTGTTTTCTGGCACCTCTGATGCATTCCCCTGTAACACCAAGTTTTCGCGCACCTCTCATACTTTCCCCTATATTGCCGTGTTTACGCGCACCTCTCATACCTCCCCCTATATCGCCATGTTTTTATGCACATCTCATACCGTCTCCTATATTGCTGTGTTTTTGCGCAGCTCCCATAGCATCCCCTATATCGCTGTGCCTTCGTGCACCTCTCATACCTTCCCTATATCGCCCTGTTTTCGCGCACCTCCTATACCTTCCCTTATATCACTGCGTTTTCGTGCACCTTTCATACCTTCCCCTATATCGCTGTATTTTCGCACACATCTCATAACTTCTCCTATATCGCTGTGTTTTTTTGCACCTCTCATACCTTCCCTAATATCACTGCGTTTTCATGAACATCTCATCACGTCCCCTATATCGCTGTGTATTCACGCACCTCCCATAGCATCCCCTATATCGCTGTGCCTTGCGCACCTCTCATAGCTTCCCCTATATCGCTGTCTTTTTGTGCACATCCCATAGATTCACCTTTATCGCTGTGTTATTGCTCACCTCTCATAGCTTCCCCTATATCGTCGTGTTGTTATGCACATCTCATAACGTCCTCTATATCGCTGTATATTTGCGCACCTCCCATAGCTTCCCTTATATCGCTGTGCTTTCGCTCGCCTCTCATACCTTCCCAAATATCACCCTGTTTTCGCGCACCTCCCATTCCTTCACCTATATCGCTGTTTTCGTGCAGCTCTCATGCATTCCCGTATACCGCTGTGTTTTTGCACACCTCTCATACCTTCCCCAATATCACCGTGTTTTCATGCACATCTCATAACGTCCCCAATGTCGCTGGGTTTTCACGCACCTCTCATAACCTCCCCTCTATCGCCCTGTTTTCGCGCTCCTCTCATACCTTCCCCTATATCACTGTGTTTTCACGCAGCTCTCATACCTTCCTTTATATCGCTGTGTTTTCGCACACCTCTCATGGCTTCCCGACTATCGCCGTGTATTCATGCACATCTCATACCTTCCCCTATACCACTATGCTTTCGCGCACCTCCCATAGCTTCACCTACATCGCTGTTTTCGCGCACCTCTCATACCTTCCCCTATATCGATGTATTTTTGCGCACATCTCATACCTTTCCCTATATTGATGTGTTTTCATGCACAACTCATAACATCCCCTATATCGCTCTGTATTTGCGCACCTCCCATAGCATCCCTTGTATTGCTGTGCCTTTGCGCACCTCTCATACCTTCACCTATATCGCTGTTTTCGTGCACCTCCCATTCCTTCACCTATATCGCTGTTTTCGTGCACCTCTCATACCTTCTGTTATATCGCTTTGCCTTCGCGCACCTCTCATACCTTCCCCTATATCGCTGTCTTTTCGCGCATATCCCATAGCTTCACCTTTATCTCTGTGTTATTGCTCACCTCTCACAGCTTCCCCTATATCGCCATGTTTTAGCGCACCTCTCATGTCTTCACCTATATTGATATGTTCTCGCTCCTCTCATTACTTCCCTTATATCGCTGTGTTTTCTCGTACCTCTGATACATTCCCCTGTATCGCCGTGTTTTCGTGCACCTCTCATAATTTCCCCTATATTGCCGTGTTTTCGCGCACGTCCCATAGTGTCGCCTATATCACTGAGTTTTCGAGCACCTCTCATACCTTCCACTATATTGCCCTGTTTTCGCGCACCTCCCATACCTTCCCCTATATCGCCCTGTTTTCGCGCACCTCACATACCTCCCCCTTTATTGCTGTGTTTTCGTGCACCTCTCATACCTTCCCCTATATCGCTGTGTTTACGCACACCTGTCATTGTCTCCCGACTATCGCTGTGTATTCATGCACATCTCATAACGTCTCCTATATAACCTCCCATATCATCCCCTATATCGCTGTGCCTTCGCGCACCTCTCATACCTTTCCCTATATCGCCCTGTTTCCCGCGCACCTCCCATGGCTTCGCATACATCGCTGTGTTTTTGCGCACCTCTCATATCTTCCCCTATATCGCCCTGTTTTCGCGCACATCCCATAACTTCAACTTTATCGCTGTGTTATTGCTTACCTCTCATAGCTTCCCCTATATTGCCGTGTTTTCGCGCACCTCTCATGTCTTAACCTATATCGCTGTGTTTCCGCTCCTCTCATTACTTCCCCTATATCGCTCTGTGTTCTCACACTTCTGATACTGTTCCCTGTATCAACGTGTTCTCGCACACCTCTCATATCTTCCCCTATATCGCTGTGTTTTCGTGCACCTCCCATACCATCCCCTATATTGCTGTGCCTTCGCACACCTCTCATACCTTTCCCTATATCACCTTGTTTTCGAGCACCTCCCATACCTTCCCCTATATCGCTGTGTTTTTGTGTACCTCTCATACCTCCCCTTATATTGCTGTGTTTTCACGCACCTCTCATACCTTCTGCTGTATTGCTGTAATTTTGCGTACCTCTCATAACTTTCCCTATATTGCCGTGTTTTTATGCACATCTCATAACGTCCCCTATATCGCTGTGTATTCGCGCACCTCCCATTGCATCCCCTATATCACTGTGCCTTCGCGCACCTCTCATACCTTCCCCAATATCGCACAGTTTTCGCGCACCTCCGATTCCTTCCCCGAAATCGCTGTGTTTTCGTGCACCTTTCATACCTTCCCCTATATCGCTGTGTTTACACACACCTCTCATAACTTCTCATATATCACTGAGTTTTTGTGCACCTCTCATACCTTCCCTAATATCGCTGTCTTCATGCTCATCTCATCACGTCCCCTACATCGCTGTGTATTCGCGCACCTCCCATAGCATTCCCTATATCGCTGTGCCTTGCGCACTTCTCATAGCTTCCCCTATATCGCTGTCTTTTTGCGCACATCCCATAGATTCAGCTTTATCGCTGTGTTATTGCTCACCGCTCATAGCTTCCCCTGTATCGCCGTGTTTTCGTGCAACTCTCATGTCTTCACCTATATCACTGTGTTTTCGCGCACATCCCATACCTTCGACTATATTGCCCTGTTTTCGTGCTCCTCTCATGTCTTCCACTACATCGCTGTGTTTTCTGGCACCTCTGAGGCTTTCCCCTGTAACGCCAAGTTTTCGCGCACCTCTCATACTTTCCCCTATATCGCCGTGTTTACGCGCACCTCTCATACCTCCCCCTATATCGCCATGTTTTTATGCACATCTCATACCGTCTCCTATATCGCTGTGTTTTCGCGCACTCCCATAGCATCCCCTATATTGCTGTGCCTTCGTGCACCTCTCATACATTCCCCTATATCGCCCTGTTTTCGCGCACCTCCTGTACCTTCCCCTATATCGCTGTGCCTTCGTGCACCTCTCATACCTTCCCCTATATCGCCCTGTTTTCGCGCACCTCCTATACCTTCCCTTATATCACAGCGTTATCGTGCACCTTTCATACCTTCCCCTATATCGCTGTGTTTTCGCACACCTCTCATAACTTGGCCTATATCGCTGTGTTTTTGTGCACCTCTCATACCTTCCCTAATATCGCTGCATTTTCATGCACATCTCATCACGTCCCCTATATCGCTGTGTATTCACGCACCTTCCATAGCATCCCCTATATCGCTGTGCCTTGCGCACCTCTCATAGCTTCCCCTATATCGCTGTCTTTTCGCGCACAACCCATAGATTCACCTTTATCGCTGTGTTATTGCTCACCTCTCATAGCTTCCCCTGTATGGCCGTGTTTTTGCTCACCTCTCATAGCTTCCCCTATATCGCCGTGTTTTTGCGCACCTCTCATGTCTTCACCTAGATCGCTATGTTTTCGACCCTCTCAATACTTCCCCTATATCGCTGTGTTTTCTCGCACATCTGATACATTCTCCCGTATTGCAGTGTTTTCACACACCTCTCATAATTTCCCCTATATCGCCGTTTTCTCGCACACCTCTCATACCTTACCCTATATTGCTGTTTTCACGCACCTCTCTTAACTTCTCCTATATCGCTGTGATTTTGCACACCTCTCATACCTTCCCCAATATCACCGTGTTTTCATGTACATCTCATAACGTCCCGAATGTCGCTGGGTTTTCACGCAC
Organism: Mobula birostris; assembly: GCF_030028105.1. Classification (NCBI taxonomy): domain Eukaryota; kingdom Metazoa; phylum Chordata; class Chondrichthyes; order Myliobatiformes; family Myliobatidae; genus Mobula; species Mobula birostris. Next base: position 98,311 of record NW_027278433.1, read on the forward strand.
CTCTCATAACTTCCCCTATATCGCCCTGTTTTCGCGCTCCTCTCATACCTTCCCCTATATCACTGTGTTTTCACGCAGCTCTCATACCTTCCCCTATATCGCTGTGTTTTCGCAAACCTCTCATGGCTTCCCGACTATTGTCGTGTATTCATGCACATCTCATACCTTCCCCTATACCGCTATGCTTTCGCGCACCTCCCATAGCTTCGCCTACATCACTGTTTTCGCGCACCTCTCATACCTTCCCCTATATCGATGTATTTTTGCGCACATCTCATACCTTCCCCTATATTGATGTGTTTTCATGCACATCTCATAACGTCTCTTATATCGCTGTGTTTTCGCGCACACCCATAGCATCCCCTATATTGCTGTGCCTTCGTGCACCTCTCATACATTCCCCTATATCGCCCTGTTTTTGCGCACCTCCTATACCTTCCCTTTTATTGCTGCGTTTTCGTGCACCTCTCATACCTTCCCCTATATGGCTATGTTTTCATGCACATCTCATAACGTCCCCTATATCGCTGTGTATTCGTGCACCTCCAATTCCTTCCCGAATATATCTCTGTGCTTTCGTGCACCTTTTATATCTTCCCCTATATCGCTGTGTTTTCGCACACCTCTCATAACTTCTCCTATATCGCTGTGTTTTTGTGCACCTCTGATACCTTCCCTAATATCGCTGCGTTTTCATGCACATCTCATCACGTCCCCTATATCGCTGTGTATTCACGCACCTCCTATAGCATCCCCTATATCGCTGTGCCTTGCGCACCTCTCATAGCTTCCCCTATATCGTTGTCTTTTCGCGCACAACCCATAGATTCACCTTTATCGCTGTGTTATTGCTCACCTCTCATAGCTTCCCCTGTATCGCCGTGTTTTTGCTCACTTCTCATAGCTTCCCCTATATCGCCGTGTTTTTGCGCACCTCTCATGTCTTCACCTAGATCGCTGTTTTCGCTCCTCTCAATACTTCCCCTATATCGCTGTGTTTTCTCGCACAATTGATACATTCTCCCGTATTGCCGTATTTTCGCGCACCTCTCATAATTTCCCCTATATCGCCGTGTTCTTGCACACCTCTCATACCGTACCCTATATCACTGTGTTTTCGCGCACGTGCCATTGCGTCCCCTATATTGTTGTGTTTTCGCGCACCTCCCATAGCATCCCCTATAACGCTGTGCCTTCGTGCACCTCTCATACCTTCCCCTATATTGCTCTGTTTTCACGCACCTCTCTTAACTTCTCCTATATCGCTGTGATTTTGCACACCTCTCATACCTTCCCCAATATCACCGTGTTTTCATGTACATCTCATAACGTCCCCAATGTCGCTGGGTTTTCACGCACCTCTCATAACTTCCCCTATATCGCCCTGTTTTCGCGCTCCTCTCATACCTTCCCCTATATCACTGTGTTTTCAAGCAGCTCTCATACCTTCCCCTATATCGCTGTGTTTTCGCAAACCTCTCATGGCTTCCCGACTATTGCCGTGTATTCACGCACATCTCATACCTTCCCCTATACCGCTATGCTTTCGCGTACCTTCCATAGCTTCGCTTACATCGCTGTTTTCGCGCACCTCTCATACCTTCCCCTATATCGATGTATTTTTGCGCACATCTCATACCTTCCCCTATATTGATGTGTTTTCATGCACATCTCATAACGTCCCCTATATCGCTGGGTATTTGCGCAACTCCCATACCCTCCCCTATATTACTGTGCCTTCGCGCACCTCTCATGCATTCCCGTATATCGCCCTGTTTTCGCGCACCTCCTATAGCTTCGCCCACATTGCTGTTTTCGCGCACCTCTCATACCTTCCCCTATATCGATATATTTTTGCGCACATCTCATAACGCCCCCTATATCGCTGTGTATTTGCGTACCTCCCATACCATCCCCATATCACTGTGCCTTCGTGCACCTCTCATGCATTCCCGTATATTGCTGTGTTTTTGCACACCGCTCATACCTTCCCCAATATCACCGTGTTTTCATGCACATCTCATAACGTCCCCAAAGTCGCTGGGTTTTCACACACTTCTCATAACTTCCCCCATATAGCCCTGTTTTCGCGCTCCTCTCATACCTTCAGCTATATCACTATGTTTTCACGCAGCTCTCATACCTTCCCCTATATCGATGTATTTTCGCGCACATCTCATGCCTTCTCCAAATCGCTGTGGTTTCGCGCACCTCCCATAGCTTCGCCTACATCGCTGTTTTCGCGCACATCCGTTAGCTTCACCTTGATCGCTGTGTTATTGCTCACCTCTCATAGCTTACCCTATATCGCCGTGTTTTCGCGCACCTCGCATGTCTTCACCTATACCGCTATGTTTTCGCTCCTATCATTACTTCCCCTATATCACTGTGTTTTCTCACACCTCTGATACATTCTTCTGTATTGCCATGTTTTCGCACACCTCTTACAGTTTCCACGCACCTCTTGCAGTTTCCACTATATCGCCGTGTTCTCGCACACCTCTCATACCTTCCCCTTTATCACTGTTTTTTTGCGCATCTCCCATAGCGTCCCCTATATCGCTGTGTTTTCTCGCACCTCTGATATATTCCCCTGTATCGCCGTGGTTTCGCACACATCCCACAGCTTCCACTATATTGCCCTGTTTCTGCGCAGCTCTCATGTCTTCCCGTATATCGCTGTGTCTTCGCGCACCTCTCATAACATCCCCTTTATCGCCCTGTTTTCACGCACCTCCCATACCTTCCCCAATATCACTGTGTTTTTGTGCACCTCTCATACCTTCCCTAATATCGCTGAGTCTTCATGCACATCTCATCACGTCCCCTATATCGCTGTGTATTCGCGCACCTCCCATAGATTCAGCTTTATCGCTGTGTTATTGCTCACCTCTCATAGCTTCCCCTGTATCGCCGTGTTTTTGCTCACCTCTCTTGTCTTCACCTAGATAGCTATGTTTTCGCTCCTCTCAATACTTCCCCTATGTTGCTGTGTTCTCTCGCACAATTGATACATTCTCCCGTATCACTGTTTTCGCACACCTCTCATTATTCCCCCTATATCGCCGTGTTCTCGCGCACCTCTCATACCTTCCCCTATATCGCCCTGTTTTCGCGCACATCCCATACCTTCCACTATATTACCCTGTTTTCGCGCACCTCTCATGTCTTCCACTACATCGCTGTGTTTTCTGGCACCTCTGATGCTTTCCCCTGTAACGCCAAGTTTTCGCGCACCTCTCATACTTTCCCCTATATCGCCGTGTTTACGCGCACCTCTCATACCTCCCCCTATATTGCTGTGTTTTCACGCACCTCTCTTAACTTCTCCTATATCGCTGTGATTTTGCACACCTCTCATACCTTCCCCAATATCACCGTGTTTTCATGTACATCTCATAACGTCCCCAATGTCGCTGGGTTTTCGCGCTCCTCTCATACCTTCCCCTATATCACTGTGTTTTCACGCAGCTCTCATACCTTCCCCTATATCGATGTATTTTCGCGCACATCTCATGCCTTCTCCAAATTGCTGTGCTTTTGCGCACCTCCCATAGCTTCGCCTTGATCGCTGTGTTATTGCTCACCTCTCATAGCTGACCCTATATCGCCGTGTTTTCGCGCACCTCGCATGTCTTCACCTATACGGCTATGTTTTCGTTCCTATCATTACTTCCCCTATATCACTGTGTTTTCTCACACCTCTGATACATTCTTCTGTATTGCCATGTTTTCGCGCATCTCTTACAGTTTCCACTATATCGCCGTGTTCTCGCACACCTCTCATACCTTCCCCTATATCACTGATTTTTTGCGCATGTCCCATACCGTCCCCTATATCGCTGTGTTTTCTCGCACCTCTGATATATTCCCCTGTATCGCCGTGGTTTCGCGCACATCCCACAGTTTCCACTATATTGCCTTGTTTCTGCGCAGCTCTCATACCTTCCCCTATATCGCTGTGTTTTTGCATACCTCTCATGGCTTCCCGACTATTGCAGTGTATTCACGCACATCTCATACCTTCCCCTATACCGCTATGCTTTCGCGCACCTCCCATAGCTTCGCCTACATCGCTGTTTTCGCGCACCTTTCATACCTTCCCCTATATCGATGTATTTTTGCGCACATCTCATACCTTTCCCTATATTGATATGTTTTCATGCACATCTCATAACGTCCCCTATATACCTCTGTATTTTTTGCACCTCTCATAGCTTCGCCTATATCTCTGTGCTTTCGCGCACCTCTCATATCTTCTCCTATATCGACATGTTTTCATGCACTTCCCATAGCTTCCAATATATCGCTGTGCCTTCACGCACCTCTCATAACTTCCCCTATATTGCCCTGTTTTCGCGCACCTCCCATACCTTCCCCAATATCGCTGTGTTTTCGTGCACCTCTCATACCTTCCCTTATATCGCTGTGTTTTCACACACCTCTCATAACTTCCCGTATATCACTGTATTTTTGCGCAGCTCGTATAACTTCCTTTATATTGCCGTGTTTTCATTCACATCTCATAACGTCCCCTATATCGCTGTGTATTTTCGCACCTCCCATACCATCCCCTATATCACTGTGCCTTCGCGCACCTCTCATGCATTCCCGTATATTGCTGTGTTTTTGCACACCGCTCATACCTTCCCCAATATCACCGTGTTTTCATGCACATCTCATAACGTCCCCAAAGTCGCTGGGTTTTCACACACTTCTCATAACTTCCCCCATATAGCCCTGTGTTCGCGCTCCTCTCATACCTTCACCTATATCACTATGTTTTCACGCAGCTCTCATACCTTCCCCTATATCGATGTATTTTCGCGCACATCTCATGCCTTCTCCAAATCGCTGTGGTTTCGCGCACCTCCCATAGCTTCGCCTACATCGCTGTTTTCGCGCACATCCCTTAGCTTCACCTTGATCGCTGTGTTATTGCTCACCTCTCATAGCTTACCCTATATCGCCGTGTTTTCGCGCACCTCACATGTCTTCACCTGTACCGCTATGTTTTCGCTCCTATCATTACTTCCCCTATATCACTGTGTTTTCTCACACCTCTGATACATTCTCCTGTATTGCCATGTTTTCGCGCACCTCTTACAGTTTCCCCTATATCGCCGTGTTCTCACACACCTCTCATACCTTCCCCTATATCACTGTTTTTTTGCGCATCTCCCATAGCGTCCTCTATATCACTGTGTTTTCTCGCACCTCTGATACATTCCCCTGTATCGCCGTGGTTTCGCGCACATCCCACAGGTTCCACTATATTGCCCTGTTTCTGCGCAGCTCTCATGTCTTCCCCTATATCGCTGTGCCTTCGCGCACCTCTCATAACATCCCCTTTATCGCCCTGTTTTCACGCACCTCCCATACCTTCCCCAATATCGCTGTGTTTTCGTGCACCTCTCATACCTTCCCTTATATCGGTATGTTTTCACGCACCTCTCATAACTTCTCCTATATCGCTGTATTTTTGCACAGTTCTTACACCTTTCCCTATATTGCCGTGTTTTCATGCACATCTCATAACGTCCCCTATATCGCTGTGTATTCGAGCACCTCCCATAGCATCCCTTATATTGCTGTGCCTTCGCGCACCTCTCATACCTTCCCCTATATCGCTGTGTTTTTGTGCACCTGTAATACCTTCCCCTATATCTCTGTGTTTTCACACACTTCTCATAACTTCTCCTATATCGCTGTGTTTTTGTTTACCTTTCATACCTTCCCTTATATCGCTGTTTTTTCACACACCTCTCATAACTTCTCCTATATCACTGTGTTTTTGTGCACCTCTCATACCTTCCAGAATATCGCTGAGTTTTCATGCACATCTCATCACGTCCCCTATATCGCTGTGTATTCGCGCTCCTCCCATAGCATCCCCTATATCGCTGTGCCTTGCGCACTTCTCATACCTTCCCCTATATCGCCGTGTTTTCGCGCACCTCTCCTGTCTTCCCCTATATCACTGTGTTTTCGCGCACATTCCATAGCATCCCCTATATTGCTGTGCCTTCGCATACCTCTCATAAATTCATCTATATGCCCCTGTTTTCGCGCACCTCCCATTCCTTCACCTATATCGCCCTGTTTTCGTGCACCTCCCATTCGTTCTCCTATATCTCTGTTTTTGTGCACCTCTCATACCTTCCCCTATATCGCTGTGTTTTCGCGCACCTCTCATACCTTCCCCTATATCGCTGTGTTTTCGCGCACCTCTCATACCTTCCCCTATATCGCTGTGTTTTCGTGCTCCTCTTATACCTCCACTAATATCGTTGCATTTTCACGCACATCTCACACGTCCCCTATATCGCTGTGTATTCACGCACCTCCCATAGCTTCCTATGTATCGCCGTGTTTTTGCTCACCTCTGATAGCTTCATCTATATCGCCCTGTTTTCGCGCACATCTCATAATGTCCCCTATATCGCTGCGTATTCGCGCATCTCCCATAGCATCCCTTATATTGCTGTGTATTCGGGCACCTCTCATACCTTCCCCTAAATCGCTGTGTTTCCACGCACCTCTCTTAACTTCTCCTATATCGCTGTGTTTTTGCACACCTCTCATACCTTCCCCTATATTGCCATGTTTTCATGCACATCTCATAATGTCCCCTATATCGCTGCGTATTCGCGCATCTCCCATAGCATCCCTTATATTGCTGTGTATTCGGGCACCTCTCATACCTTCCCCTATATCGCCCTGTTTTCACACACCTTCCATACCTTTCCCTATATCGCTGTGTTTTCATGCACCTCTCATACCTCCCCCTATATCACTGTGTTTTCACGCATCTCTCATAATTTCTCCTATATCGCCGTATTTTTGCACACCACTCATGGCTTCCCCAATATCGCCGTGTTTTCATGCACATCTCTTAACGTCCCATATATCGTTGTGTATTCGCGAACCTGCGATAGCATCCCCTATATCGCTATGAATTCGCGCACCTCTCATACCTTCCCCTATGTTGCCCTGTCTTCGCACACCTCCCATAGCATCGCCTATATCGCTGTATTTTCGCACACCTCTCATGGCTTCCCCAATATCGCCGTGTTTTCATGCACATCTCATAACGTCCCCTATATCGCTGGGTTTTCACGCACCTCTCATAACTTCCCCTATATCGCCCTGCTTTTGAGCACCTCCCATACCTTCCCCTATATCGCTGTGTTTTCGTGTACCTCTCATACCTCCCCCTATATCGCTGTGTTTTCACACACCTCTCATAAATTCTCCTATATTGCTGTATTTTTGCGCACCTCTCATAACTTCCCCTATATCGCCGTGTTTTTATGCACATCTCATAACGTCCCCTATATCGCTGTGTATTAGAGCACCTCCCATTCCTTCCCTTGTATATCTCTGTGTTTTCGTGCACCTTTCATACCTTCCCCTGTATCGCTGTGTTTTCGCACACCTCTCATAACTTCTCCTATATCACTGTGTTTTTGTGCACCTCTCATACCTTCCCCTATATCGCCGTGTTTTCATGCACATCTCATAACGTCCCCTATATTGCTGGGTTTTCACGCACCTCTCATAACTTCCCCTATATCGCACTGTTTTCGCACTCCTCTCATACCTTCACCTATATCACTGTGTTTTCAAGCACCTCTCATAGCTTCCCCTATATCGGTGTGTTTTCGCACACCTCTCATGGTTTCCCGTCTATTGCCGTGTATTCATGCACATCTCATACCGTCCCGTATATCGCTGTGCTTTCGCGCACCTCTCATCCTTCCCCTATATCGCTGTGTCTTTGTGCACCTCTCATACCATCACTAATATCGTTGCATTTTCATGCACATCTCATCACATCCCCTATATTGCTGTGCATTCACGCACCTCCCATAGTATCCCCTATATCGCTGTGCATTCACGCACCTTCCATAGTATCCCCTATATCGCTGTGCCTTTGCGCACATCTCATACATTTCCCTATATCGCTGTGTTATCACACACCTCTCATAGCTTCCCCTGTATCGCCGTGTTTTTGCTCACCTCTCATAGCTTCCCCTATATCGCCATGTTTTCGTGCACCTCTCATGTCTTCACCGAGATCGCTATGTTTTCGCTCCTCTCATTACTTCCCCTATATCGCTAAGTTTACTCGCACATCTGATACATTCTCCCGTATCGCCGTGTTTTCGCGCACCTCTCATAATTTCCCCTATCTCGCCGTGTTCTCGCACATCTCTCATACCTTCCCCTATATCACTGTGTTTTCGCGCACGCTGCATAGCGTCCCCTATATCGCTGTGCTTTCGCGCAACTCTCATACCTTCCCCTACATCGCCCTGTTTTTGCGCACATCCCATAGCTTCCACTATATTGCCCTGTTTTTGCGCACCTCTCATGTCTTCCCCTACATCGCTGTGTTTTCTCGCACCTCTGATGCATTAACCTGCAATGCCAAGTTTTCGCGCACCTCTCATACTTTCCCCTATATCGCCGTGTTTACGCGCACCTCTCATAGCTTCCCATATATCGCCATGTTTTCATACGCATCTCATACCGTCCCCTATATCACTGTTTTTTCGAGCACCTCCCATAGCATCCCCTATACCACTGTGCCTTCGTGCACTTCTCATACCTTCCCCTATATCGCCGTGTTTTCATGCACATCTCATAATGTCCCCTATATTGCTGGGTATTCATGCACCTCTCATAACTTCCCCTACATCTCCTTGTTTTTGCGCTTCTCTCATAACTTCCCCTATATCGCTGTGTTTTCGCACACCCCTCATGGATTCTCGACTATCGCCGTGTATTCATGCACATCTCATACCGTCCCCTATATCGCTGTGTTTTCGCACACCTCTCATACCTTCCCCTATATCGATGTCTTTTCGCACACATCCCATAGATTCACCTTTATCGCTGTGTTATTGCTCACCTCTCATAGCTTCCCCTGTATCGCCGGGTTTTAGCTCACCTCTCATAGCTTCCACTATATTGCCCTGTTTTCGCGCACCTCTCATGTCTTCCCCTACATCACTGTGTTTTTGCGCACCTTCCATAGCATCCCCTATATTGCTGTGCCTTCGCATACCTCTCATAACTTCATCTATATCACCCTGTTTTCGAGCACCTTCCATACCTTCCCCTATATCGCTGTGTTTTCGTGCACCTCTCATACTTCCCCCTATATCGCTGTGCCTTGCGCACCTCTCATACCTTCCCCTATATTGCTGTCTTTTCGCGCACATCCTATAGAGTCACCTTTATCGCTGTGTTATTGCTCACCTCTCAGAGCTTCCCCTGTATTGCCGTGTTTTTTAGCACCTCTCATTACTTCCCTATATCGCCGTGTTGTTATGCACATCTCATAACGTCCCCTATATCGCTGTGTATTCGCGCACCTCCCATAGCATCCCCTATATCGCTGTGTCTTCGCGCACCTCTCATACCTTCCCCTATACGCCCTGTTTTCATGCATCTCCCATTCCTTCACCTATATCGCCCTGTTTTCGCGCACCTCCTATACCTTCCCTTATATCGCTGCGCTTTCGTGCACCTCTCATACCTTCCCCTATATTGCCCTGTTTTCGCGCACCTCCTATACCTTCCCTTATATCGCTGCGTTTTCGTGTACCTCTCATACCTCCCCCAATATCGTTGTGTTTTCACGCACCTCTCATAACTTCTCCTATATTGCTGTATTTTTGCGCACCTCTCATAACTTCCCCTATATCGCCGTGTTTTTAAGAACATCTCATAACGTCCCCTATATCGCTGTGTATTTGTGCACCTCCCATTCCTTCCCCTATATTGCTGTGTTTTCGTACTCCTCTCATACCTTCCCTAATATCACTGCGTTTTCATGCACATCTCATCACGTCCCCTATATCGCTGTGTATTCACGCACCTCCCATATCATCCCCTATATCGCTGTGCCTTCCGCACCTCTCATAGCTTCCCCTGCATTGCCGTGTTTTTGCTCACCTCTCATAGCTTCCCCTATATCACCCTGTTTTCGCGCACCTCTCCTGTCTTCACCTATATCGCTATGTTTTCGCTCCAATCATTACTTCCCCTATATTGCTGTGTTCTCACAGACCTCTCATACCTTCCCCTATATCACTGTGTTTTTGCGCACGTCCCATAGCGTCCCCTATATCGCTGTGTTTTCTCGTACCTCTGATGCATTCCCTTGTATCGCCCTGTTTTCGCGCACTTCCCATACATTCCCCTATATAGCAGTGCCTTCGCGCAACTCTCTTGCCTTCCCCTATATCGCCCTGTTTTCGCGCACTTCACATACATTCCCCTATATCGCTCTGTTTTCATGCACCTCCCATAGCATCCCCTATATTGCTGTGCCTTCGCGCACCCCTCTTACCTTCCCCTATATAGCCCTGTTTTCACGCACCCCCCATACATTCCCCTATATCGCTGTGTTTTCGTGCACCTCTCATACTTCCCCCTATGTCGCTTTGTTTTCACGCACCTCTCATAACTTCTCCTATATCGCTGTATTTTGTGCACCTCTCATGGCTTCCCCAATATAGCCGTGTTTTCATGCACATCTCTTAACGTCACCTATATCGCTGTGTATTCGCGCACCTCCCATAAAATACCCTATATCGCTGTGTTTTTGCACACCTCTCATACCTTCCCCTATATTGCCCTGTTTTCGCGCACCTTCCATAGCTTCCACTATATTGCCCTGTTTTCGTGCACCTCTCATGTCTTCCCCTACATCGCTGTGTTTTCTCGCACTTCTGATGCATTCCCATGTAATGCCAAGTTTTCGCGCACCTCTCATACTTTCCCCTATATCACCGTGTTTTTGCGTACCTCTCATAGCTTCCCCTATATCACCGTGTTTTCATACACATCTCATACCGTCACCTATATCACTGTGTTTTCGCGCATCTCCCATAGCATCCCCTATATCGCTGTGTCTTTGTGCACCTCTCATACCTTCCCCTATATCGCTGTGTTTTCATGCACCTCTCATGGCTTCCCCAATATCGCCATGTATTCGTGCTCGTCTCATACCGTCCACTATATCGCTGTGTTTTCGTGCACCTCTTATAATTTCCCCATATCGCCGTATTCTCGCAGACCTCTCATACCTTCCCCTATATCACTGTTTTCGCGCAAGTCCCATAGCGTCCCCAATATCGCTGTGTTTTCTCGCACCTCTGATGCATTCCCCTGTATCTCTGTGTTGTCGCGCACATCCCATAGCTTCAACTATATTGCCCTGTTTTTGCGCACCTCTCATGTCTTCCCCTATTTCACTGTGTTTTCGCGCACCTCCCATAGCATCCCCTATATTGCTGTGCCTTCGAGCACCTCTCATAACTTCCCCTATATCGCCCTGTTTTCGCGCACCTCCCATACATTCTCCCATATCGCTGTGTTTTCGTGCACCTCTCATACCTCCCCCTATATCGTTGTGTTTTCACGCACCTCTCATAACTTCTCCTCTATCGCTGTATTTTTGTGCACCTCTCATGGCTTCCCCAATATCGCCGTGTTTTCATGCACATCTCCTAACGTCCCCTATATCGCTGGGTTTTCACGCACCTCTCATAACTTCCACTATATCACTCTGTTTTCGTACTCCTCTCATACCTTCCCCTGTATCGCTGTGTTTTCGCGCACCTCTCATACCTTCCCCTATATAGCTGTCTTTTCGCGCACATCCCATAGCTTCACCTTTATCGCTGTGTTATTGCTCACCTCTCATAGATTCCCCTATATCGCCGTGTTTTTGCTCACCTCTCATAGCTTCCCCTATATCGCCGTGTTTTCGCGCACCTCTCATGTCTTCACCTAGATCGCTATGTTTTCGCTCTTCTCATTAATTCTCCTGTATCGCCGTGTTTTCGCGCACCTCTCATAATTTCGCCTATATCGCCGTGTTCTCACACACGTGTCATACCATCCCCTATATCACTGTGTTTTCGCGCACGTCCCATAGCTTCCACTACATTGCCCAGTTATCACGCACCTCTCATGTCTTCCCCTATATCGCTGTGTTTTCTCACACATCTGATGCATTCCCCTATAACGCCAAGTTTTCGTGCACCTCTCCTACTTTCCCCTATATCGCCGTGTTCTCGCCCAGCTCGCATACCTTCCCGTATATCACTGTGTTTTCACGCACATCCCATGGAGTCCCCTATATTGCTGTGTTTTTGCGCAGCTCTCATACCTTCTCCTATATCGCCCTGTTTTCATGCACATCCCATAGCTCTCACTATATTGCCCTGTTTTCGTGCACCTCTCATGTCTCCCCTATATCGCTGTGTTTTTGCTTCTCTCATAACTTCCCCTATATCGCTGTGTTTTCTCGCACCTGTGATGCATTCCCCTGTATCGCCGTGTTTTTGCGCACCTCTCATACTTTCCCCTATATCGCCGTGTTTTCACGCATCTCTCATTTCTTCCCCGATATCTCCGTGTTTTCATGCACATCTCATACCGTCCCTTATATCACTGTGCCTTCGCGCACCTCTCATACCTTCCCCTATATCGCTGTGTTTTCGTGCACCTCTCATACCTTCACACCTTCCCCTATATCGCTGTGTTTTCACTCACCTCTCATAACTTCTCATATATCGCCGTGTTTTCGCGGACCTCTCATAATTTCCCCTATATAGCCAAGTTCTTGCACACCTCTCGTACCTTCCACTATATCACTGCGTTTTTGCGCACGTCCCATAGCATCCCCTGTATCGCTGTGTTTTCGGGCACCTCTCATACTTTTCCCTGTATCGCCATGTTTTCGCGCATATCCCATAGCTTCCACTATATAGCCCTGTTTTCGAGCACCTCTCATGTCTTCCCCTATACCACTGTGTTTTCGCGCACCTCTCATACCTCCCCCAAAATCGCCATGTTTTTATGCACATCTCATACCGTCTCCTATATCGCTGTGTTTTTGCGCACCTCCGATAGCATCCCATATATTGCTGTTCCTTCGAGCACCTCTCATACCTTCCCTATATCGCCCTGTTTTTGCGCACCTCCTATACCTTCCCTTATATCACTGCGTTTTCGTGCACCTTTCATACCTTCCCCCATATCGCTGTATTTTCGCACACCTCTCATAACTTCTCCTATATCGCTGTGTTTTTGTGCACCTCTCATACCTTCCCTAATATCACTGCGTTTTCGTGCACATCTCATCACGTCCCCTATATCGCTGTGTATTCACGTACCTCCCATAGCATCCCCTATATCGCTGTGCCTTGCGCACCTCTCATAGCTTCCCCTATATCGCTGTCTTTTCGTGCACATCCCATAGATTCACCTTTATCGCTGTGTTATTGCTCACCTCTCATATCTTCCCCTGTATCGCCGTGTTTTTGCTCACCTCTCATAGCTTCCCCCGTATCGCCGTCTTTTTGCTCACCTCTCATAGCTTCCCCTATATCGCCATGTTTTCGCGCACCTCTCATGTCTTCCCTAGATCGCTGTTTTCGATCCTCTCAGTACTTCCCCTATATCGCTGAGTTTTCTCGCACATCTGATACATTCTCCCGTATCGCCGTGTTTTTGCACACCTCTCATAATTTACCCTATATCGCCGTGTTCTCGCACACCTCTCATAACTTCCCCTATATCACTGTGTTTTCGCGCACGTCCCATTGCGTCCCCTATATCGCTGTGTTTTCGCGCACCTCTCATAGCTTCCCCTATATCGCCCTGTTTTCGTACACATCCCATAGCTTCCACTATATTGCCCTGTTTTAGCGCACCTCTCATGTATTCCACTACATAGCTGTGTTTTCTGGTGCCTCTGATGCATTCCCCTGTAACGCCAAGTTTTCACGCACCTCTCATTCTTTCCCCTATATCGCTGTGTTCACGCGCACCTCTCATACCTCCCCCTATATCGCCATGTTTTTATGCACATCTCATACCGTCTCTTATATCGCTGTGTGTTCGCGCACCTCCCATAGCATCCCTTAATTGCTGTGCCTTCGCGCACATCTCATACCTTCCCCTACGTCGCCCTGTTTTCGCACACCTCCCATACCGTCCCCTATATCGCTGTGTATTCGTGCACCTGTAATACCTGCCCCTATATCTCTGTGTTTTCACACACTTCTCATAACTTCTCCTATATCGCTGTGTTTTCGTTTACCTTTCATACCTTCCCTTATATCGCTGTGTTTTCACACACCTCTCATAACTTCTCCTATATCACTGTGTTTTTGTGCACCTCTCATACCTTCGCTAATATCGCTGTTTTCATGCACATCTCATCACGTCCCCTATGTCGCTGCGTATTCGCGCTCCTCCCATAGCATCCCCTATATCACTGTGTCTTGCGCACCTCTCATACCTTCCCCTATATCGCTGTCATTTCGCGCACATCCCATAGATTCATGTCTATCGCTGTGTTATTGCTCACCTCTCATAGCTTCCTCTGTATTGCCGTGTTTTTGCTCACGTCTCATGTCTTCACCTAGATCGCTATGTTTTCGCTCCTCTCAATACTTCCCCTATATCGCTGTGTTTTCTCGCACAATTGATACGTTCTGCCGTATTGCCGTGTTTTTGCACCTCTCATAATTTCCCCTATATCGCCGTGTTCTCGCACACCTCTCATACCTTCCGCTATATCACTGTGTTTTCGCGCACGTTCCATGGCGTCCCCTATATTACTGCGTTTTGGCGCACCTCTCATACCTTCCCCTATATCGCCCTGTTTTCGCGCACATCCCATACCTTCCACTATATTGCCCTGTTTTTGCGCACCTCTCATGTCTTCCACTACATCGCTGTGTTTTCTGGCACCTCCGATGCATTCCCCTGTAACGCCAAGTTTTCGCGCACCTCTCATACTTTCCTCTATATCGCCGTATTTAAGCGCACCTCTCATACCTGCCCCTATATCGCCATGTTTTTATGCACATCTCATACCGTCTCCTATATCGCTGTGTTTTCGCGCACCTCCCATAGCATCCCCTATATCGCTGTGCCTTCGTGCACCTCTCATACCTTCACTTATATCGCCCAGTTTTCGCGCACCTTCTATACCTTCCCTTATATCGCTGCGTTTTCGTGCACCTCTCATACCTTCCCCTATATTGACCTGTTTTCGCGCACTTCCTATACCTTCCCTTATATCACTGCGTATTCGTGCACCTCTCATAGCTTCCCCTATATGGCTGTGTTTTCATGCACATCTCATAACGTCCCCTATATCGCTGTGTATTCGTGCACCTCCCATTCCTTCCCGTATATATCTCTGTGTTTTCGTGCACCTTTCATACCTTCCCCTATATCGCTGTGTTTTCATGCACATCTCATCACGTCCCCTATATCACTGTGTATTCACGCACCTCCCATAGCATCCCCTATATCGCTGTGCCTTGCGCACCTCTCATTGCTTCCCCTATATCACTGTCTTTTCGCTCACATCCCATAGATTCACCTTTATCGCTGTGTTATTGCTCACCTCTCATAGCTTCCCCTATATCGCCGTGTTTTCGCGCACCTCTCATGTCTTCACCTAGATCGCTATGTTTTCGCTCCCCTCAATACTTGCACTATATCGCTGTGCTTTCTCGCACATCTGATACATTCTCCCGTATCGCTGTGTTTTCGCACACCTCACTTAATTTCCCCTATATCGCCGTGTTCTCGCACACCTGTCCTTTACCTTACCCTATATCGCCCTGTTTTCATGCACATCGCATAGCTTCCACTACATTGCCCTGTTTTCGCGCACCTCTCATGTATTCCACTACATCGCTGTGTTTTCTGCAACCTCTGATGCATTCCCCTGTAACGCCAACTTTTTGCGCACCTCTCATACTTTCCCCTATCTCGACGCGTTCTCGCACATCTCTCATACCTTCCCCTTTATCACTGTGTTTTCGCGCACGTCCCATAGCGTCCACTATATCGCTGTGCTTTCACGCACCTCTCATGTCTTCCCCTACATCGCTGTGTTTTCTCGCACCTCTGATGAATTCCCCTGTAACGCCAAGTTTTCGGGCACCTCTCATACTTTCTCCTATATCACCGTGTTTTAGCGCACCTCTCATAGCTTCCCATATATCGCCGTGTTTTCATACACATCTCATACCGTCCCCTATATCACTGTGTTTTCGCGCACCTCCCATAGCATCTTCTATATCGCTGTGCCTTCGTGCACCTCTCATACCTTCCCCTATATCGCCGTGTTTTCATGCACATCTCATAACGTCCCCTATATTGCTGGCTTTTCACGCACCTCTCATAACTTCCCCTGTATCGCCGTGTTTTTGCTCACCTCTCATAACTTCCCCTATATCGCCGTGTTGTTATGCGCATCTCATAACGTCCCCTATATCGCTGTGTATTCGCGCACCTCCCATAGCATCCCCTATATCGCTGTGCCTTCGCGCACCTCTCATACCTGCCCCTATATCGCCCTGTTTTCGCACACCTCCCATTCCTTCACCTATATCGCCCTGTTTTCGCGCACCTCCCATTCCTTCACCTATATCGCTGTTTTCGTGCACCTCTCATACATTCCCCTATATTGCTGTGTTTTCACACACCTCATAACTTCTCCTATATCGCTGTGTTTTTGTGCACCTCTCATACGTTCCCTAATATCGCTGCGTTTTCATGCACATCTCATCACGTCCCCTATATCAATGTATATTCACGCACCTCCCATAGCATCTTCTATATCGCTGTGCCTTCGTGCACCTCTCATACCTTCCCCTATATTGCCGTGTTTTCATGCACATCTCATAACGTCCCCTATATTGCTGGCTTTTCACGCACCTCTCATGATTTCCCCTGTATCGCCGTGTTTTTGCTCACCTCTCATAACTTCCCCTATATCGCCGTGTTGTTATGCGCATCTCATAACGTCCCCTATATCGCTGTGTATTCACGCACATCCCATAGTATCCCCTATATCGCTGTGCCTTGCGCACCTCTCATAGCTTTCCCTATATCACTGTATTTTCGCGCACATCCCATAGATTCACCTTTATCGCTGTGTGCTTGCTCACCTGTCATAGCTTCCCCTGTATCACCATGTTTTTACTCATCTCTCATAGCTTCCCCTATATCGCTGTGTTTTCGCGCACCTCTCATGTCTTCACCTAGATCGCTATGTTTTTGCTCCTCTCAATACTTCCCCTATAGCGCTGTGTCTTCTCGCACATCTGATACATTCTCCGGTATCGCCGTGTTTTCGCACACCTCTCATAATTTCCCCTATATCGCCAAATTCTCGCACACCTCTCATACCTTCCCCTATATCTTTGTGTTTTTGCGCACGTCCCATTGCGTCCCCTATATCGCTGTGGTTTTTGTGCACCTCTCATACCTTCCCCTATATCGTCCTGTTTTCCTGCACATCCCATAGCTTCCACTATATTGCCCTTTTTTCGCGCACCTCTCATGTATTCCACTACATCGCTGTGCTTTCTGGCACCTCTGATGCATTCCCCTGTAATGCCAAGTTTTCGCGCACCTCTCATACCTCCCCCTATATCGCCGTGTTTTTATGCACATCTCATACCGTCCCCTATATTACTGTGTTTTCGCGCACCTCCCATAGCATCCCCTATATCGCTGTGCCTTCGTGCACCTCTCATACCTTCCCCTATATCGCCCAGTTTTCATGCACCTCCTATACCTTCCCTTGTATCGCTGCGTTTTCGTGCACCTCCCATACCTTCCCCTATTTCGCTGTGTTTTCATGCACCTCTCATACCTTCCCCTATATCGCCGTGTTTTCATGCACCTCTCATACCTTCCCCTATATGGCCGTGTTTTCATGCACCTCTCTTACTTTCCCCTATTTCGCTGTGTTTTCATGCACATCTCATAACGTCCCCTATTTAGCTGTGTTTTCGTGCACCTCCTATAACATTCCCTATATCGCTGTGCCTTCACGCACCTCTCATACCTTCCCCTATATCGCCTTTTTTTCATGCACATCTCATAAGGTCCACTATGTCGCTGGGTTTTCACACACCTCTCATAACTTCCCCTATATCACCCTGTTTTCGTGCTCCTCTCATACCTTCCCCTATATCACTGTGTTTTCACGCACCTCTCATAACTTCCCCTTTGTCGCTGTTTTTTCGCACACCTCTCATGGTTTCCCGTCTACCGCCGTGTATTCCAGCACATCTCAAACCGTCCCATATATCGCTGTGCTTTCGTGCACCTCTCACACCTTCCCCTATATCGCTGTGTTTTCGTGCAACTCTCATACCTTCACTAACTTCGTTGCATTTTCATGCACATCTCATCACGTCCCCTATATCGCTGTATATTCACGCACCTCCCATAGCATCCCCTATATCGCTGTGCATTCACGCACCTCTCATACCTTCCCCTACATCGCCCTGTTTTAGCGCACATCCCATAACTTCCACTATATTGCCACGTTTTTGGGCACCTCTCATGTCTTCTCCTACATCGCTGTGTTTTCTCGCACATCTGATGCATTCCCCTGTAACGCCAAGTTTTCGCACACGTCTCATACTTTCCCTTATATCACTGTGTTTTCGCGCACCTCCCATAGCATCCCCTATATCGCTGTGCCTTCGTGCACCTCTCATACCTTCCCCTCTATCGCCGTGTTTTCATGCACATCTCATAACTTCCCCTATATCGCTGTGTTTTCGGACACCTCTCACACCTTCCCCTGTATCGGTGGGTTTTAGCTCACCTCTCATAGCTTCCACTATATTGCCTTGTTTTCGCGCACCTCTGATGTCTTCCCCTATATCATTGTGTTTTCGTGCACCTTCCATAGCATCCCCTATATTGCTGTGCCTTCATCTATATCACCCTGTTTTCGAGCACCTTCCATACCTTCTCCTATATCGCTGTGCCTTGCGCACCTCTCATAACTTCCCCTATATCGCTGTGTTTTCACACACCTCTCATGGTTTCCCGACTATTGCCGTGTATTCATGCACATCTCATACCGTCCCCTATATCGCTGAGTTTTTGCACACCTCTCATACCTTCGCCTACATCCCAGTGTTTTTGCGAAACTGTCATAACTTCCCCTATATCGCCGTATTGTTATACATATCTCATAACGTCCCCTATATCGCCCTGTTTTCGCGCACCTCCCATTCTTTCACCTATATCGCCCTGTTTTCGCACACCTCCCATTCCTTCACCTATATCGCTGTTTTCGTGCACCTCTCATACCTTCCCCTATATCGCTGTGTTTTCACACAACTCTCATAACTTCTCCTATATCGCTGTGTTTTTGTGCACCTCTCATAGCTTCCCTAATATCAATGTGTTTTCATGCACATCTCATCACGTCCCCTATAACGCTGTGTATTCACGCACCTCCCATAGCATCCCCTATATCACAGTGCCTTGCGCACCTCTCATACCTTTCCCTATATCGCTGTCTTTTCGCGCAAATCGCATACATTCACCTTTATCGCTGTGTTATTGCTCATCTCTCATAGCTTCCTCTGTATCGCCGTGTTTTTGCTCACCTCTCATAGATTCCGCTATATCGCCGTGTTTTCGCGCACCTCTCCTGTCTTCCCCTATATCACTGTGTTTTTGCGCACATTCCATAGCATGCCCTATATTGCTGTGCCTTCGCATACCTCTCATAACTTCATCTATATGGCCCTGTTTTCGCGCACCTCCCATTCCTTCACCTATATCGCCCTGTTTTCGCGCACCTCCCATTCCTTCACCTACATCTCTGTTTTTGTGCACCTCTCATACCTTCCCCTATATCGCTGTGTTTTCGTGCTCCTTTCATACCTTCACTAATGTCGTTGCATTTTCATGCACATCTCATCACGTCCCCTATATCGCTGTGTATTCACGCACCTCCCATAGCTTCCCCTGTATCGCCGTTTTTTTGCTCACCTCTGATAGCTTCCCCTATATCACCCTGTTTTCACGCACCTCCCATACTTTCCCGATAATGCTGTGTTTTCGTACTCCCCTCATACCATCCCCTAAATCGCTGTGTTTTCGCACACCTCTCATACCTTCCCCTATATCGCTGTGTTTTCACGCAGCTCTCTTAACTTCTCCTATATCGCTGTGATTTTGCACACCTCTCATACCTTCCCCTATATCGCTGTGTTTTCAGGCACCTCTCATGGCTTCCCCAATATCGCCGTGTATTCATGCACATCTCATACCGTCCCCTATATCGCTGTGTTTTGGCGCACCTCCCATAGCTTCGCCTACATCGCTGTTTTCGCGCACATCCCATAGCTTCACCTTGATCGCGGTGTTATTGCTCACCTCTCATAGCATACCCCATATCGCCCTGTTTTCGCGCACCTCGCATGTCTTAACCTATATCGCTATGTTTTCGCTCCTATCATTAATTCCCCTATATCGCTGTGTTTTCTCGCACCTCTGATACATTCTCCTGTATTGCCATGTTTTCGCGCACCTCTTACAATTTCCCCTATATCGCCGTTTTATCACACACCTCTCATACCTTCCACTATATCACTGTTTTTTTGCGCATGTCCCATAGCGTCCCCTATATCGCTGTGTTTTCATGCACCTCTGATACATTCCCCTGTATCGCCGTGATTTCGCGCACATCCCATAGGTTGCACTATATTGCCCTGTTTTTGCGCACCTCTCACGTCTTCCTCTATATCACGGTTTTTTCGCGCACCCCTCATAGCATCCCCTGTATTGCTGTGCCTTCTCGCACCTCCCATACCTTCCCCAATATCGCTGTGTTTTCGTGCACCTCTCCTACCTTCCCTTATATCGCTGTGTTTTCACGCACCTCTCATAACTTCTCCTATATCGTTGTATTTTTGCGCACCTCTCATAACTTCCCCTGTATCGCCGTGTTTTTATGCACATCTCATAACGTCCCCTATATCGCTGTGTATTCGAGCACCTCCCATTCCTTCCCGTGTTTTTCTCTGTGTTTTCGTGCACCTTTCATACCTTCCCCTATATCGCTTTGTTTTCGCACAGCTCTCATAACTTCTCCTATATCACTGTGTTTTTGTAAACCTCTCATACCTTCCCCTATATCGCCGTGTTTTCATGCACATCTCATAACGTCCCCTATATTGCGGGGTTTTTACGCACCTCTCATAACTTCCCCTATATCGCACTGTTTTCGCACTCCTCTCATACCTTCACCTATATCACTGTGTATTCACGCACCTCTCATAACTTCCCCTATATCGCTGTGTTTTCGCACACCTCTCATGGTTTCCCGTCTATTGCCGTGTATTCATGCACATCTCATACCGTCCCGTATATCGCTGTGCTTTCGTGCACCTCTCATACCTTCCCCAATATCGCTGTGTTTTTGTGCACCTCTCATACCATCACTAATATCGTTGCATTTTCATGCACATCTCATCACGTCCCCTATATCGCTATGTATTCACGCACCTCCCATAGTATCCCCTATATCGCTGTGTATTCACGCACCTTCCATAGTATCTCCTATATCGCTGTGCCTTCGCGCACCTCTCATATCTTCCCCTATATCGCCCTGTTTTCGTGCACCTCTCATGTCTTCACCGAGATCGCTATGTTTTCGCTCCTCTCATTACTTCCCCTATATTGCTATGTTTACTCGCACATCTGATACATTCTCCCGTATCGCTGTGTTTTCGCGCACCTCTCATAATTTCCCCTATCTCGCCGTGTTCTCGCACATCTCTCATACCTTCCCCTATATCACTGTGTTTTCGCGCACGTCCCATAGCGTCCCCTATATCGCTGTGTTTTCGCACACCTCTCATACCTTCCCCTATATCGATGTCTTTTCGCACACATCCCATAGATTCATCTTTATCACTGTGTTATTGCTCACCCCTCATAGCTTCCCCTGTATCGCCGGGTTTTAGCTCACCTCTCATAGCTTCCACTATATTGCCCTGTTTTCGCACACCTCTCATGTCTTCCTCTATATCACTGTGTTATTGCTCACCTCTCTAGCTTCCCCTACATCGCCGTGTTTTTGCGCACCTCTCATAACTTCCCCTATATCGCTGTATTGTTATGCACATCTCATAACGTCCCCTATATCGCTGTGTATTCGCGCACCTCCCATAGCATCCCCTATATCGCTGTGCCATCGCGCACCTCTCATACCTTCCCCTATATCGCCCTGTTCTCATGCACCTCCCATTCCTTCACCATATATTGCCCTGTTTTTGCGCACCTCTCATAGCTTCCCCTATATCGCCCTGTTTCCCGCACATCTCCCATGGCTTCGCCTAGATCGCTGTGTTTTTGCGCACCTCTCATACCTTCCCTAATATCGCTGCGTTTTCATGCACATCTTATCACGTCCCCTATATCGCTGTGTATTCACGCACCTCCCATAGCATCCCCTATATCGCTGTGCCTTGCACACCTCTCATACCTTCCCCGATATCGCTGTCTTTTCGCGCACATCCCATAGATTCACCTTTATCGCTGTGTTTTTGCTCACCTCTCATAGCTTCGCCTGTATCGTCGTCTTCTTGCTCACCTCTCATAGCTTCCCCTATATCGCTGTGTTTTCGCGCACCTCTCCTGTCTTCCCCTATATCACTGTGTTTTCGCGCACCTTCCATAGCATCCCCTATATTGCTGTGCCTTCGCATACCTCCATTAACTTCACCTATATCACCCTGTTTTCGAGCACCTTCCATACCTTCCCCTATATCGCTGTCTTTTCGCGCACATCCCATAGAGTCACCTTTATGGCTGTGTTATTGCTCACCTCTCATAGCTTCCCCTGTTATATTGGGGAATATCACGCTTCCCCGTGATATTGGGGAAGCTATGTGAGGTGCGGGAAAACACAGCAATATAGGAGAAGCTATGAGAGGTGTGCATAAACACAGTGATTTGGGGAAAGCGATGAGAGGTGCGGGAAAACATCGCAATATATGGGAAGATATGAGAGGTGTGCGAAAACACGGCGAAAAATGGGAAGCTACGGGAGGTGCGCGAAAACAGAGCGATATAGGGGATGGTATGAGAGATTCAGGAAAGCACAGCGATATAGGGGACTCTATGGGAGGTGCACGAAAACATGGCGATATAGGGGAAGCTCTGAGACGTGCGCAAAAACGCATCGATAGAGGGGAAGCTACAAGAGGTGTGCGAAAATATCGGCATACATGGTAAGCTATGAGAGGTGTGCAAAAACAGCGATATAGTGGAAGCAGTGGGAGGTATGCGAAAACACAGCAATATAGGGGAAGCTATGAAAGCTGTTTGATAACACAGCGATATAGGGAAAGATGTGAGAGGTGCGCGAAAATGCGGCGTTACCAGGGAAGCTACGAGAGGTGCACGAAAACACATCGATATACTGGCAGGTATGAGAGGAGCACAAAAACAAAACGACATAGGGGTAGGTATGCGAAGTGCACGAAAACACAACGATATAGGGGAAGCGATGCGAGGTGCGCAAAAACACAGCGATATAGGGGAAGCTATGAGAGGTGCCAGAAAACACAGCCGTATATGGGAAGCTACGGGAGGTGCACGAAAACAGAACGATATAGGGGAAGGTATGAGAGGTGCGAGAAGACACAGCGATATTGGGGAAGCTATGGGAGGTGCACAAAAACACAGCGCTATAGGAGAAGATATGAGAGGTGCACAAAATCACAGCACTATCGGGGAAGCTATGAGAGGTGTGGAAAAACACAGCGATACAAGGGAAGGTATAAGAGGTGCACGAAAACACAGCTATGTTGGAGAATCTATGGGAGGTGCGCGAAAACACAGCGATGTAGGGGAAGCTATGTGAGATGCACCAAAACACGGCAGTATGGGGGAAGATATGAGAGGTGCGCAAAAACACAGCGATTTGGAGAAAGCGATGAGAGGTGCGCGACAAGATCACAATATATGGGAAGCTATGAAAGGTGCGCGAAAACACGGCAAAAAAGGGGAAGCTATGCGAAGTGCATTAAAACACAGCGATATAGGGGAAGGTATGAGCAGTGCGCTAAAACACATCAATAGAGTGGAAGTTATGCGATGTGCGAGAAAACAAGGCGATATAGGAGAAAGTATGAGAGGTGTACGAAAACACAGCGATATATGGGAAGCCATGGGAGGTGTGCGAAAACACAGCGATATAGGGGAAGCGATGTGAGGTGCACGAGAACACATCGATACAGGGGAAGCTATGAGAGGTGCGCGAACACATCGACTTAGTTGAAGCTGTGAGAGGTGCGTGAGAACATGGTGATATAGGGGAAGCTATCAGAGGGGAGCGTTATCTGAGCAATATATGGGACGGTATGAGAGGTGCACAAAAACACAGCGATATAGGGGAAGCTATCTGAGGCGCGTGAAAACATAGCGATATAGGGAAAGCTATGAGAGGTGCGCGAAAACGCAGCGATATATGGGAAGCTATGAGAGGTGCGTGAAAACAGATCTATATAGGGGAAGGTATGAGAGGTGCTCGAAAACACATCGATAGAGGGGAAGCTACGAGAGGTGTGCGAAAATATCGCCATATATGGCAAGCTATTAGAGGTGTGCAAAAACAGCGATATAGCGGAAGCAGTAGGAGGTATGCGAAAACACAGCAATATAGGGGAAGCTATGAAAGCTGTTTGATAACACAGCGATATAGGGAAAGATGTGAGAGGCGCGCGAAAATGCGGCGTTACCAGGGAAGCTACGAGAGGTGCGCGAAAACACATCGTTATAGTGGCAGGTATGAGAGGTGCACAAAAACTAAACGACATAGGGGTAGGTATACGAGGTGCACAAAAACACAGCGATATAAGGGAAGCGATGCAAGGTGCGCGAAAACAGCGATATAGGGGAAGCTATGAGAGGTGCCAGAAAACACAGCCATATATGGGAAGCTACGGGAGGTGCACGAAAAGAGAGCGATATAGGGGAAGGTATGAGAGGTGCGAGAAAACAAGGCGATATAGGAGAAAGTATGAGAGGTGTACGAAAACACAGCGATATATGGGAATCAATGGGAGGTGTGCGACAACAGAACGATATAACGGAAGGTAACAGAGGTGCGAGAAGACACAGCGATATTGGGGAAGCTATGGGAGGTGCGCGAAAAGACAGCGATAATGGGAAGGTATGGGAGGTGCGCAAAAACACAGCGCTGTGGGGAAGATATGAGAGGTGCACAAAATCACAGCACTATCGGGAAAGCTATGGGAGGTGTGCGAAAACACAGCGATACAAGGGAAGGTATAAGAGGTGCGCGAAAACACAGCTATGTGGGAGGATCTATGGGAGGTGGGAGAATCTATGGGATGTGCGCGAAAACACAGCGATGTAGGTGAAGCTATGTGAGGTGCACCAAAACAGAGCAATATAGGGGAAGGTATGAATGGTGCGTGAAAATGCAGCGATATATGGGAAGCTAGGAGAGGTGCGTGAAAACAGAGCGATATAGGGTAAGGTATGAGAGGTGAGAGAAAACACAGCGATATAGGGGAAGGTATGGGAGGTGCACGAAAACACAGCGATATAGGGGAAGCTCTGAGACGTGCGAAAACACAGCGATAATGGCATGGTATGGGAGGTGCACAACAACAGAGTGATATAGGGGAAGGTATGAGATGTGCACGAAAACACAGCCATTTGGGAGAAACTATGAGAGGTGCGCGAAAACATTGCAATATATGGAAAGCTATGAGAGGTGCACGAGAACACAGTGATATTGGGGAAGGTATGATAGGCATGCGAAAACAGAGCGATGTAGGGGAACCTATGGGAGGTGCATGAAAACGCAGTGATACAATGGAAGGTATGAGAGGTGCGCGAAAAACACAGCGATATATGGGAAGCTATGGGAGGTGCACGAAAACAGAGCAATATAGGGGAAGGTATGAGTGGTGCACGAAAATGCAGCAATACATGGGAAGTTATGGGAAGTGCGTGAAAAGACAGAGATATAGGAGAATGTATGAGAAATGTGTGTAAACACAGAGATGTAGGGGAAGCTATGAGAGGTGCACAAAAACACAGCGATTTCATGAAAGCTATGAGAGGTGCGCGAAACCACAGCGATATAGGGGAAGTTATGAGAGGTGCGAGATCAACACAGCGATATAGGGGAAGCTATGGGAGGTGCACGAAAACATGGTGATATAGTGGAAGCTCTGTGAGGAGCGTGTAAACACTGCTATCTAGGGGAAGCTATGAGAGGTTTTTGAAAATATAGCAATATATGGCAAGCTATGAGAGGTGTGCAAAAACATCGCGAAAGCGGAAGCTATGGGAGGTATGCGAAAACACAGCGACATATGGGAAGGTATCAGAGGTGGGCGATACCACAAGATATTGGGGAAGCTATATGAGGTGTGGGAAAACACAGCGATATAGGAGAAGCTATGAGAGGTGAGAGAAAGCACAGCCATATTGGGAAGCTATGGGAAGTGCACGAAAACATAGCGATAATGGGACGGTATGGGAGGTGCACGACAACAGAGCGATATTGTGGAAGGTTTCAGAGGTGCGAGAAAACACAGCGATATAGGGGAAGCTATGGGAGGTGCGCGAAAACACAGCAATATAGGGGAAGCTCTGAGACGTGTGCGAAAACACAGCAATATAGGGGTAGGTATGCGAGGTGCATGAAAACACAGTGATATATGGGAAGCTATGGGAGGTGCGCGAAAACACGGCGATATAGGCACAACTGTGAGAGGTCAGCAAAAACACAGCGATATAGGGGTAGGTATGCGAGGTGTTCGAGAGGGGAGCGGTATCTCAGCGATATATGGGACGGTATGAGAGGTGCACAAAAACACAGCGATATAGGGGAAGCTATGGAAGGCGCGTGAAGACATAGCGATATAGGGAATGCTATGAGAGGTGCGTGAAAACGCAGCAATATATATCGGAAGCTACGGGAGGTGCGCGAAAACAGAGTATTATATTATAGACCGTCCCATTATCGCTGTGTTTTCGTGCACTTCCCATATCTTCCCCAATATGGCTGTGCTTTCGCGCACCTCTCATAGCTTCTCCCATATTGCTGTGTTTTCCCGCACCCCACATAGCTTCCCCAATATCATTGTGTTTTCGCACACCTCTGATACCTTCCCATATATCGCTCTGTTTTCGCTCACCTCTTATAGCTTCCCCTAGATCGCCGTGTTTTCGCGCACCTTTCACATCTACCCCTATATTGCTGTGTTATCAAGCAGCTCTCATAGCTTCCCCTATGTGTTTTCGCATACCTCCCATAGCTTCCGGTTTCTCGCTGTTTTCGCACACCTCTCTTAGCTTGCCATATATTGCTATATTTTCGCAAACCTCTCATAGATTCCCCTAGATCGCTGTGTTTTCATGCTCCTCAAAGAGCTTCCCCTATAACGCCGTGTTTTCGTGCACCTCTCATACCTTCCCCTACGTCGCTGTGTTTTCGCGCACCTCTCATACATTCCCCTATATTGCTCTGTATTCGCGCCCCAGCCATTTCTTCCCAAATATCACTGTGTTTCCGTGCACCTCTCATAGCTTCCCTTATATCGTTGTGTTTTCGAGCACCTCGCATAGCTTCTCTTATATTGTCATGTTTTCCCACACCTCTCACACCTTCAACTATATCGATGTATTTTCGCACACCTCTCGTAGCTTCGCCTATATCGATGTGTTTTTGCGCATGTTTCATACGTTCCCCAATATCGCAGTGTTTTCGCGCACCTCTCAGAGCTTCCCCCATATCACTGACTTTTCGCGCACCTCTCATAATTTCACCTATATCGCTGTGTTTTTGCAGACCTTTCATAACTCCCCTATATTGCTGTGTTTTCGCGCACCTCTCATACTTTCTCCCATAACGTCGTGTTTTCACGCACCTCCCATAGCTTCCCCTATATCACTGTGTTTTCTCGTACCCCTCATACCTTCTCCTATATCACTCTGTTTTCTCGCACCTCCCATAGCTTCCCATTTTTCGCCATGTTTTCGCGCACCTCTCATAGCTTCCCATATATTGTGATGTTTTTGCACACCTCTCATCGCTATCCCCAAATGCTGTGTTTTTGCGTACCTCTCATATCTTCGCCCATATTGCTGTGATCTAGCGCAACTCGCACAGCTTCCCCTCCATCGTGTGTTTTCACGCACCTCTCATACCTTCACCTATATCGCCGTCTTTCCACGCACCTCCCGTAGCTTCCACTGTATTGCTGTGTTTTCTTGTACCTCTCATACCTTCCCCTATATCGCTGTTTTCGCGCACCTCCCATAGGTTCCCCTACATCGCTGTGTTTTTGCGTGCCTATCATTTCTTCCCCTATATCATTGTGTTCTCATGCACCTGTCATAGATTTCCATATATTGCAATGTTTTCATGCACCTCTCATAGCTTCCCCTATATCGCTGTGTTTTTGCTGACCTTTCACAGCTGTGCCTATATCGCCGTGTTTTCGCAAACCTCCCATAATTTCCCATATAGCACTGTGTTTTCAAGCACCTCACATACCTAACCCTATATTGCTGTGTTTTCTCGCACCTCCCATAGCTTCCCCTATATCGCTGTGTTTTCTCTCACCTAGGAAACCTTCCCCTATATCGCTGTGTGGTCGTGCACCTCCCATACCGTCCCATTATCGCTGTGTTGTCGTGCACCTCCCATACCGTCCCATTATCGCTGTGTTTTCGTGCACTTCCCATAATTTCCCCAATATGGCTGTGCTTTCGCGCACCTCTCATAGCTTCTTCTATATTGTTCTGTTTTCCCGCATCTCACATAGCTTCCCCAATATCATTGAGTTTTCGCACACCTCTGATACCTTCTCGTATATTGCTGTGTTTTCGCTCACCTCTTATAGCTTCACCTAGATTGCGGTGTTTTCGTGCACCTCTCACATCTACCCCTATATCGCTGTGTTATGAAACAGCTCTCATAGCTTCCCCTATATTGCTGTGTTTTTGCATACCTCCCATAACTTTCGCTTTCTCGCTGTTTTGGCACACCTCTCATAGCTTGCCATATATTGCCATATTTTCGCACACCTCTCATAGCTTCAGTTAGATCGCTGTGTTTTCACTCTCCTCACAGAGCTTCCGCTATATCGCCATGTTTTCGTACACCTCCCATAGCTTCCCCTATTTCGCTGTGTCTTCTCGCACCTCTGTTACGTTCCCCTATTTTGCTCCGTTGTCACAAACCTCCCATGGCTTCCCATGCTGTGTTTTTGCATACCTCCCATTGTTTCCGCTTCCTTGCTGTTTTCGTACACCTCTCATAGCTTGCCATATATTGTTATATTTTCACAAACCTCTCAGAGATTCCTCTTGATCGCTGTGTTTTCACACTCCTCAAAGAGCTTCCCCTATATCGCCATGTTTTCGTGAACCTCTCATAGCTTCCCCTAGATCGCTGTGTTTTCACGCACCTCACATAGCGTCCCCTATATTGCCATGTTTTCGCACACCTCCCACAGCTTCCCCTATATCGCTGAGTTTTCTCGCACCTCTGCCACCTTCCCCTATATATGGCTGTTGTCGTGCACTTCCTATGGCTTCCCATATATTGCTGAATTTTCGCGCACCTCTCATACCTTCGCCTACATCACTGTGTTTTCGTGCACCTCTCATACTTTCTCCCATAACGCTGTGTTTTCACGCACCTCCCATAGCTTGCCCTATATCGCTGTGTTTTCTCGCACCTCTCATACATTCCCCTACATCGCTGTGTTTTTGCGCACCTCCCATAAATTCCCAAATATGGCTGTGTTTTCTCTCACCTTTTATACCTTCCCCTCTATCGCTGTGCTTTCGCACACCTCCCATAGCTTCCCCGATATCACTGTGATTTCGTGCAACTCCCGTAGCTTCCTCTATATCGCTGTGTTTTCGCGCACCTTGCATAGTTTACCCTATATTGTTGTGTTTTCGCGCTCCTCTCATAACTTGAAGTATATCGATGTGTGTTTGCGCACCCCTTGTAGCTTCCCTGATATTGATGTGTTTTCACGCACCTCTCATACCTTCCCCTATAACGCGTGTTTTTGCAGACCTCTCATAGCTTCCCCTATATAGCTGTGTTTTCGCGCATCTCGAATACCTTCCACTATATCGATGTGTTTTCGCCACCTCTCATACCTTCCCCATATTGCTGTTTTTCTCATGCACCTCCCATAACTACCCATTTCTCGCCGTGTTTTCGCGCACCTATCATAGCTTCCCATATATTGCGATGTTTTCCCGCACCTCTCATCGCTTTCCCCAAATCACTGTGTTTATGCGCTCCTCTCAGAGTTTCTCCTATATTGCTGTGTTTTCCCGCACCTCACATAGCTTCCCCAATATCATTGTGTTTTCGCACTCCTCTGATACCTTCCCCTATATCGCCGCGTTTTCGCGCACCTCTCATATCGTTCCCTATATCGCTGTGTTATCGAGCAGCTTTCAAGCTTCCCCTATATTGCTGTGTTTTCGCATACCTCCCACTGCTTCCGCTAATCGCTGTTTTTGCACACCTCTCATAGCTTGCCATATATATCGATACTTTCGCACACCTCGCATAGCTTCCCCTCCATCGCTCTGTTTTCGTGCACCTCCCATAGCTTCCCATATATCGCTATGTTTTCGCGCACCTCTCATACCTTCCACTATCTCGCTGCGTTTCTGTGCACCTCTCGTAGCTTCCCCTATATTGATGTATTTTCGCGCACCTCTCATAACTTTCCCTATATCGCTGTGCTTTCATACACCTCCCATAGGTTTCCCTACATCGCTCTGTTTTCGAGTGCCTATCCTACCTTCACCTATATCACTGTGTACTCGCGCATCTGTCATAGCTTCCCAAATATTGCGATGTTTTTGCGCACCTCTCATCGCTTTCCCCAAATCGCTGTGTTTTTACGTACCTCTCATATCTTCTCCCATATTACCTTCATCTGGCACACCTTGCATAGCTTCCCCTCCTTCGCTGTGTTTTCGCACACCTCTCATACCTTCCCCTATATCACTGTGTTCTCGTGCAGCTCCTATAGCTTTCCATATATTACAATGTTTTCACGCACCTCCCATAGCTTCCCCTAGATCACTGTCTTTTCGCGCACCTCTCACATCTTTCCCTATATCGCTGTGTTATCAAACAGCTTTCATAGCTTCCCCTATATTGCTGTGTTTTCGCATACCTCCCACTGCTTCCGCTATATCGCTGTTTTTGCACACCTCTCATAGCTTGCCATATATGGCAATATTTTCGCACACCTCTCATAGCTTCAGTTAGATCGCTGTGTTTTCACGCACCTCACATAGCGTCCCCTATATTGCCATGTTTTCGCACACCTCTCATAGCTTCCTCAATATCGCTGTGTTTTCTCGCACTTCAGCTACCTTCCCCTATGTCTCTCAATGTTGTGCACCTCCCCTGGCTTCCCATATATCGCTGTGTTTTCGCGCACCCCTCATACCTTCCCCTACATCGCTGTGTTTTCGCGCACTTCTCATAGTTTCTCCCATAACGCCGTGTTTTCACGCACCTCCCATAGCTTCCCCTATATCGCTGTGTTTTCTTGAACCTCTCATACCTTCCCCTATATCTCGCCGTGTTTTCGCGCACCTCTCATCGCCATCCGCAAATCGCTGTGGTTTTGCGTACCTCTCATATCTTCTTCCATATTGCCGTCATCTGGCGTACCTCGCATAGCTTCCCTTCCAACGCTCTGTTTTCGTGCACATCCCATAGCTTCCCATATTTCGCTATGTTTTCGCGCACCTCTCATACCTTCCACTATCTCGCTGCGTTTCCGCGCACCTCTCGTAGCTTCCCCTATATCGATGTATTTTCGCGCACCTCTCATAACTTCCCCTACATTGCTGTGGTTTCATACACCTCCCATAGGTTCCCCAACATCGCTCTGTTTTCGAGTGCCTATCCTACCTTCACCTATATCACTGTGTACTCGCGCACCTGTCATAGCTTCCCATATATTGCGATATTTTTGCACACCTCTCATCGCTATCCCCAAATCGCTGTGTTTTTACGTACCTCTCATATCTTCTCCCATATTACCTTCATCTGGCGCATCTCGCATAGCTTCCCCTCCATCGCTGTGTTTTCGCACACCTCTCATACCTTCTCCTACATCGCTCTGTTTTCGAGTGCCTATCATACCTTCCCCATATCACTGTGTTCTCGTGCAGCTCTCATAGCTTCCCCCAAATCGCTGCGTTTTCACGCACCTCTCATAACTTCCACTATATCGTTGTGTTTTCGCACACCTGGCATAGCTTCCCAAATATCATTGTGTTTTGACACACCTCGCATACCTACCCCTATATCGCTGTGTTTTCGCACACCTCCCATAGCTTCCCCTATATCGCTCCGTTGTCGCAAACCTCCCATGGCTTCCCATATATCGCTGTGTTTTCGTGCACCTGTCATGCTTTCTCCTATATCACCTTGTTTTCGCGCACCTCTCATACCTTCAGGTATATCGATGTGTGTTTGCGCACCTTCCATAGCTTACCCTATATCACTGTGTTTTCTGGCACGTCTCATAGCTTCCCCTATGTCGCTGTGTTTTCGCGCACCTCTCATACCTTCCCCTAGATCGCCGTGTTTTCGCGCACCTCGCATAACGTCCCCTATGTTGTTGTGTTTTTGCGCACCTCTCATACCTTCCCCTACATCTCTCTGTTTTCGAGTGCCTATCATACCTTCCCCTATATCACTGTGTTCTCGTGCAGCTCTCATAGCTTTCCATATATTGCAATGTTTTCACACACCTCTCATAGCTTCCACTATATCGTTGTGTTTTCGCACACCTCGCATAGGTCCCCTGTATTGCTTTGTTCTCGCGCACCTCTCATTCCTTCCCCTATATCGCTCTGTTTTTGCTGACCTCTCACAGCTGTGCCTATATCGCCGTGTTTTCGTGCACCTCCCATATCTTCACATATATCACTGTGTTTTCACACACCTCGCATAGCTACCCCATATCGCTGTGTTTTCGCGCATGTTTCAGAGCTTCCCCTATATTGCTGTGTTTTCGCGCACCTCCCATAGCTTCCCCTATATTGCTGTGTCTTCTCGCACCTCTGTTACCTTCCCCTATATTGCTCCATTGTCGCAAACCTCCCATAGCTTCCCATATATCATTGTGTTTTCGTACACCTCTCATAATTTCTCCTATATCACCTTGTTTTCGCGCACCTCTCATAACTTCAGGTATATCGATGTGTGTTTGCCCACCTTCCATAGCTTCCCCTATATCACTGTGTTTTCTGGCACCTCTCATAGCTTCCCCTATATCGCTGTGTTTTCGCGCACCTCTCATACTTTCTCCTATATCACCTTGTTTTCGTGCACCTCTCATAACTTCAGGTATATCGATGTGTGTTTGCCCACCTTCCATAGCTTCCCCTATATCACTGTGTTTTCTGGCACCTCTCATAGCTTCCCCTATATCGCTGTGTTTTCGCGCACCTCTCATACTTTCCCCTAGTCGCCGTGTTTTCGCGCACCTCGCATAATGTCCACTATGTTGTTGTGTTTTTGTGCACCTCTCATACCTTCCCCTGTATCACTGTGTGTTTTCTCGCACCTCTCATAACTTCCCCTATGTCGATGTGTTTTCGCGCACCTCTCGTAACTTCCCTGGTATCACTGCGTTTCCGCGCACCTCTCACATCTTTCCCTATATCGCTGTGTTACCAAACAGCTTTCATAGCTTCCCCTGTATTGCTGTGTTTTCGCATACCTCCCACTGCTTCCGCTAAATCGTTGTTTTTGCACACCTCTCATAGCTTCCCCAAGATCGCTGTGTTTTCACGCACCTCACATAGCGTCCCCTATATTGCCATGTTTTCGCACATCTTCCATAGCTTCCCCTATATCGCTGTGTTTTCTCGCACTTCTGCTACCTTCCCCTAAGTCTCTCTGTTGTCGTGTACCTCCCCTGGCTTCCCATATATCGCTGAGTTTTCGTGCAACCCTCATACATTCCCCTACATCGCTGTGTTTTCGCGCACCTCAAATAGCTTCCCATATATTTCGATGTTTTTGCGCACCTCTCATCGCTTTCCCCAAATCGCTGTGTTTTTGCGTACCTTCCATATTATCTCACATATTGCCGTCATCTGGTGCACCTCGCATAGCTTCCCCTCCATCCTTGTGTTTTCGTTCACCTTTCATACCTTCCTCTACATCGCTCTGTTTTCGAGTGCCTATCATACCTTCCCCTATATCACTGTGTTCTCGTGCAGCTCTCATAGCTTTCCATATATTGCAATGCTTTCGTGCACCTCTCATAGCTTCCCCCAAATCACTGTGTTTTCACGCACCTCTCATAGCTTCCAGTATATCGCTGTGTTTTCGCACACCTTGCATAGGTCCACTATGTTGTTGTGTTTTCGCGCACCTCTCATACCTTCCCTATATCACTGTGTTTTTGCTAACCTCTCACAGCTGTGCCTATATCGCCGTGTTTTCGCGCACCTCCCATAGCTTCTCATATATCACTGTGTTTTCACGCACCTCGCATACCTACCCCTATATCGCTGTGTTTACGCGCTCGTCTCAGAGCTTCCCCTATATTGCTGTGTTTCCACGCACCTCCCATAGATTCCCCTATATCGTTGCGTTTTCACGCACCTCTGAAACCTTCCCTATATCGCTCTGTTGCTGTGCACCTCCCATACCGTCCCATTATCGCCGTGTTTTCGTGCACTTCCCATAGCTTCCCCAATATGGCTGTGCTTCCGAGCACCTCTCATAGCTTCTCCTCGATTGCAGTATTTTCCTGCACATCACATAGCTTCCCCAATATCATTGTGTTTTCGCACAACTCTGATACGTTCCCGTATATAGCTGTGTTTTCGCTCACCTCTTATAGCTTCCCCTAGATCACTGTCTTTTCGCGCACCTCTCACATCTACCCCTATATCGCTGTGTTATGAAACAGCTCTCATAGCTTCCCCTATATTGCTGTGTTTTTGCATACCTCCCATAACTTTCGCTTTCTCGCTGTTTTGGCACACCTCTCATAGCTTGCCATATATTGCCATATTTTCGCAAACCTCTCATAGCTTCCCTAGATCACTGTGTTTTCACTCTCCTCACAGAGCTTCCGCTATATCGCCATGTTTTCGTACACCTCCCATAGCTTCCCCTATTTCGCTGTGTCTTCTTGCACCTCTGTTATGTTCCCCTATTTTGCTCCGTTGTCGCAAACCTCCCATGGATTCCCATATATCGCTTGTGTTTTCGTGCACCTCTCATACTTTCTCCTATATCGCCTTGTTTTCTTGCACCTCTCATACCTTCCCCTATATCGCTCTGTTTTCGTGCACCTCCCGTATCTTCCCATATATCACAGCGTTTTCGCGCACCTCTCATAGCCCTATATCGCTGTGTTTTCGCGCACCTCTCATACTTTCTCCTATATCACCTTGTTTTCGTGCACCTCTCATAACTTCAGGTATATCGATGTGTGTTTGCCCACCTTCCATAGCTTCCCCTATATCACTGTGTTTTCTGGCACCTCTCATAGCTTTCCCTATATCGCTATGTTTTCGCGCACCTCCCATAGCTTCCCCTATATCGCTGTGTTTTTGTGCACCTCTCATACCGTCCCATATATTGCTCAGATAACACTCCCCTCTGATAGCTTCCCCTATATCACCATGTTCTCACGCACCTCTCACAGCTTCAACTAAGTCGATGTGTTCGCGCACCTCTCATAGCTTCCCCTGTATCGATGTGTTCTCGTGCACCTCTCATCCCTTCCCCTATATCACTGCGTTTTCGCGCAGCTCTCATAGTTTCCCCTATATCGCTGTGTTTTCGCGCACCTCTCATACCTTCCATTATATCGCTGCGTTTCCGCGCACTTCTCGTAGCCTCACCTATGTCGATGTATTTTCACTCATCTCTCATAAATTCCCCAATATCGCTGTGTTTTCATGCACCTCCCATAGGTTCCCCTACATCGCTGTGTTTTCGCATGCCTATCATACCTTCCCCAATATCACTGTGTTCTCGTGCACCTCTCATAGCTTTCCATATATTGCAATGTTTTCGTGCACCTCTCATTGCTTCCACCAAATCACTGTTTACGCGCACCTCTCATAGATTCCCCTGTATCGCTGTGTTTTCGCACACCTCACATCGTTCCCCTATATTCCTCTGTTTTTGCGCACCTCTCATACTTTCCCCTAAATCGCTGTGTTTTTGCTGACCTCTCACAGGTGTGCCTATATCGCCGTGTTTTTGCGCACCTCCCATAGCTTCCCATATATCACTGTTTTCACGCACCTCGCATACCTACCCCTATATCGCTGTGTTTTCGCGCACGTCTCAGAACATCCCGTATATTGCAGTGTTTTCGCGCACCTCCCATAGCTTCCCCTATATCGCTGTGTTTTCTCGCACCTCTGAAACCTTCTCCTATATCGCTCTGTTGTCGTGCACCTCCCATACCATCCCATTATTGCTGTGTTTTCGTGCACTTCCCATAGCTTCCCCAATATGGCTGTGCTTTCGCACACCTCTCATAGCTTCTCCTATATTGCTGTGTTTTCCCGCACCTCACATAGCTTCCCCAATATCATTGTGTTTTCGCCTCTGATACCTTCTGATACCTTCCCGTATATCGCTGTGTTTTTGCTCACCTCTTATAGCTTCCCCTAGATCGCCGTCTTTTCGCATACCTCTCACATCTACCCCTATATCGCTGTGTCATGAAGCAGCTCTCATAGCTTCCCCTATATTGCTGTGTTTTTGCATACCTCCCATAGCTTCCGCTTTCTCGCTGTTTTCGCACACCCCTCATAGCCTGCCATATATTGTTATATTTTCACAAACCTCTCATACCTTCCCCTAGATCGCTGTGTTTTCACGCTCCTCACAGAGCTTGCCCTATATCGCCATGTTTTCATGCACCTCCCATAGCTTCCCCTATATCGCTGTGTCTTCTCGCACCTCTGTTACCTTCCCCTATATCGCTCCGTTGTCACACACCTCCCATGGCTTCCCCTATATCGCTGTGTTTTCGTGCACCTCTCATACTTTCTCCTATATCGCCTTGTTTTCCTCGCACCTCTCATACCTTCCCCCATATCGCTCTGTTATTATGCACCTCCCATAGGTTCCCCTACATCGCTGTGTTTTCTGGCACCTCTCATAGCTTCCCCTATATCGTTGTGCTTTCGCGTACCTCGCATCGCTTCCTCTATATCGTTTCTTTTTCGCGCACCTCTCATACCTTCAGGTACATCGATGTGTGTTTGCGCACCATCCATAGTTTCCCCTATATCACTTTGTTTTCTGGCACCTCTTATAGCTTCCCCTATATCGCTGTGTTTTTGTGCACCTCTCATACCGTCCAATATATCGCTGAGATAACGCTCCCCTCTCATAGCTTCCCCTATATCGCCGTGTTTTCACACACCTCGCATACCTTCCGCTATATCGTTGAGTTTTTGCGCACCTCTCATACCTTCCACTATATCGATGTGTTCACGCACTTCTCGTAGCTTCCCCTGTATCGATGTGTTTTCGTGCACCTCTCATACCTGCCCATATAACGTGTTTTCTCGCAGATCTCTCATAGCTTCCCCTATATCGCTGTGTTTACGCGTTCCTCGCATACCTTCCACTTTATCGATGTGTTTTCGCGCACTTCTCATACCTTCCCCTATATCGCTGTGTTTTCATGCACCTCGCATAGCTTCCCTTTTTTCACCGTGGTTTCGCGCACCTCTCATAATTTCCCATATATTGCGATGTTTTCGCGCACCTCTCATCGCTTTCCCCAAATCGCTGACTTTTTGCGCACTTCTCACATCTACCCCCATATATTTTTGTTCTGGTGCTCCTCACATAGCATCCCCTACATTGCTGTGTTTTCGCGCACCTCCAATAGATTCCCCAATATGGCTGTGTTTTCATGCTCCTCCCATAGCTTCCAGTTATCGCTGTCTTCTGTCTCTGTATCTTGTTTTACGGCGGTTGGCATCCAGCTTAATGGTGCATTACCGCCACCCTCTGCTCCAGAATGTGCACTAGACATACATTCTAAATCCCTTCACCCAATCACACACACATATATATACAAACCTACACTTCACCCTCCCATCTTTGACCATCCTAGTATCCTATTCCTGTTTATTCGTCATATTCTATAAAAAACCCCTGTACCCCTTAAAAACGCTAAAATCGCTGTCTTTTCCCGAACCTCCCATAGATTCCTCAATATGGCTGTGTTTTCGCGCACCCCTTATACCTTCCCCTGTATCGCTGTGCTTTAGCACACCTCATATAGCTTCCCCGATATTGCTGTGATTTCGCGCACCTCCTGTAGCTTCCCCTATATCACTGTGTTTTCTTGCACCTCTCATAGCTTCCCCTATATTGCTGTGTTTTCGCGCACCTTGCATAGCTTCCCCTATATCGTTGTGATTTCGTGCACCTCTCATACCTTCA
Source organism: Mobula birostris (assembly GCF_030028105.1). Classification (NCBI taxonomy): domain Eukaryota; kingdom Metazoa; phylum Chordata; class Chondrichthyes; order Myliobatiformes; family Myliobatidae; genus Mobula; species Mobula birostris. Next base: position 136,694 of record NW_027278433.1, read on the forward strand.
AGTATATCGATGTGTGTTTGCGCACCTTCCATAGCTTCCCCTATATCGCTGTGTTTTCGCGCAACTCGCATACTTACCCCTATATCGTTTTGTATTTGTGCACCTCTCATACCTTCCATATATCAATGTGTTTTCGCGCACCTCTCGTAGCTTCCCTGATATCGATGTATTTTCGCACACCTCTCATACCTGACCCTATAACGCGTTTTTTGCAGACCTCTCATAGCTTCCTCTGTGTCGCTGTGTTTTCGCGCACCTCTCATAGCTTCTCCTGTATCGCTGTGTTTTCCCGCACCTCCCATAGCTTCCAAAATATCATTGTATTTTCACACACCTCTGATACCTTCCTCTATATCGCTGTGTTTTCGCGCACCTCTTATAGCTTCCCATATATCGTCGTGTTTTCGCGCACTTCTCACGTCTTCCCCTATGTCGCTGTGTTATCGAGCAGCTTTCATAGCTTCCCCTATATTGCTGTGTTTTCGCATACCTCCCACAGCTTCCGCTATATCGCAGTTTTCACACACGTCTCATAGCTTGCCATATATGACGATGTGTTCGCACACCTCTCATAAATTCCCCTGGATCGCTGTGTTTTCGCGCATCTCACATAGCATCCCCTATATTGCCATGTTTTCGCACACCTCCCATAGCTTCCCCTATATCGCCGTCTTTTCTCACTCCTCTGATACCTTCCCCTATATCGCTCTGTTGTCGTGCACTTCCCATGGTTTTCCATATATCGCTGTGTTTTCGTGCACCACTCATACCTTCCCCTACATCGCTGTATTTTCGTGCATCTCTCATATTTTCTACTATAATGCCATGTGTTCACACACCTCCCATAGCTTCCACTATATCGCTGTGTTTTCTCTAACCTCTCATATCTTCCCCTAAATCGCTCTGTTTTCGCGCACCTCTCGTAACTTCCCATATATCGCTGCATTTACGCACACCTCTCATAGATTTCCCTATATCGCAATGTTTTTGTGCACCTCCCATAGCTTCCCCTATATCGCTGTGCTTTTGTGCACCTCTCGTACCGTCCAATGTATTCACTGAGATAACGCTCCCCGCTCATAGCTTCCCCTATATCGCCGTGTTTTCGCGTACCTCGCATACCTTCCGCTGTTCCCGATGTTGGGGAAGTCCAGAACAAGGGGTGACAGTTTGAGGATAAAGGGGAAGCCTTTTAGGACCGAGATTAGGAAAAACTTCTTCACACAGAGAGTGGTGAATCTGTGGATATCTCTGCCACAGGAAGCAGTTGAGGCCAGTTCATTGGCTATATTTAAGAGGGAGTTAGATATGGCCCTTGTGGCTACGGGGATCGGGGGTATGGAGGGAAGGCTGGTGCAGGGTTCTGAGTTGGATGATCAGCCATGATCATAATAAATGGCGGTGCAGGCTCGAAGGGCCGAATGGCCTACTCCTGCACCTATTTTCTATGTTTCTATGTTTCTATACCTCCCATAGCTTCCGTTATATCGCTGTTTTCGCACACCTCTCATAGCTTGCCATATATGGTGATGTTTTCGCACATCTCTCATAACTTCCCCTAGATCGCTGAGTTTTCATGCACCTCACAAAGCGTCCCCTATATCGCCATGTTTTTGCACACCTCCCATAGCTTCCACTATATTGCTGTGTTTTCTCTCACCTCTCATACCTTCCCCTATATCGCTCTGTTTTCGCTCACCTCTCGTAGTTTCGAATATATATCGGTGAGTTTTCGCGCACCTCTCATAGTTTTCCCTATATCGCTATGTTTTCGCACACCTCCTACAGCTTCCGCTATATCGTTCTGTTTTTGTGTACCTCTCATACCGTCCCATATATCGCTGAGCTAACGCTCCCCTCTCATAGCTTCCCCTAGATCGCTGTGTTTTCTGCACCTCGCATACCTTCCACGTTATCGTTGAGTTTTTGCGCACCTCTCATACCTTCCACTATATCGATGTGTTCGCGCACTTCATCCCTTCCCTTATATCACCGTGTTTTCCCGCACCTCTCATAGTTTCCGCTATATAGCTGTGTTTTCATGCACCTCGCACAGCTTTCCCTATGTCATTGTGGTTTTGTGCACCTCTCATACCTTCCACTATATCGACGTGTTTTCGTGCACCTCGCGTAGCTTCCCCGTATCGATGTGTTTTCGCGCACCTCTCATACCTGCCTCTATAACGCGTTTTTTCGCAGATCTCTCATAGTTTCCCCTTTTTTACCATGTTTTCGCGCACCTCTCATCGCTTTCCGCAAATTGTTGTGTTTTTGCGCACCTCTCATATCTTCCCCCATATTGCAGTGTTCTGGTGCACCTCACATAGCTTCCCCTACATCGCTGTGTTTTCGCGCACCTCCCTTAGATTCCCCAATAACGCTGTGATTTCGTGCACCTCTCATATCTTCTACTATAGCGCTGTGTTTTTGCGCACCTCCCATACCTTCCAATTATCGCTGTGTTTTTGCGCACCTTTCCATAGATTCCCCAACATGGCTGTCTTTTCGCGCACCTCTTATATCTTCCCCTGTATCGCTGTGCTTTCGCACACATCCCATAGCTTCCCCGATATCGCTGTGATTTTGCCCACCTCCCGTAGCTTCCCCTATATTGATTTGTTTTCTCGCACCTCTCATAGCTACCCCTATATCGATGTGTTTTCATGCACCTTACATAGCTTCCCCTATTTTGTTATTTTCGCGCACCTCTCATGCCTTCAAGTAGATCGATATGTGTTTGCGCACCTTCGCATACCTACCCCTATATCGTTTTGTTTCGTGCACCTCTCAATTAGGAAGGGGAAAAAAGATTATGAGAGAAAACTGGCAGGGAACGTAAAAAATGACTGTAAAAGCTTTTATAGATATGTAAAAAAGAAAAGACTGGTAAAGACAAATGTAGGTCCCCTGCAGACAGAAACAGGTGAATTGATTATGGGGAGCAAGGACATGGCAGACCAATTGAATAATTACTTTGGTTCTGTCTTCACTAAGGAGGACATAAATAATCTTCCAGAAATAGTAGGGGACAGAGGGTCCAGTGAGATGGAGGAACTGAGAGAAATACTTGTTAGTAGGGAAGTGGTGTTAGGTAAATTGAAGGGATTGAAGGCAGATAAATCCCCAGGGCCAGATGGTCTGCATCTTAGAGTGCTTAAGGAAGTAGCCCAAGAAATAGTGGATGCATTAGTGATAATTTTTCAAAACTCGTTAGATTCTGGACTAGTTCCTGAGGATTGGAGGGTGGCTAATGTAACCCCACTTTTTAAAAAAGGAGGGAGAGAGAAACCAGGGAATTATAGACCGGTTAGCCTAACGTCGGTGGTGGGGAAACTGCTGGAGTCAGTTATCAAAGATGTGATAACAGCACATTTGGAAAGCGGTGAAATCATCGGACAAAGTTAGCATGGATTTGTGAAAGGAAAATCATGTCTGACGAATCTCATAGAATCTTTTGAGGATGTAACTAGTAGAGTGGATAGGGGAGAACCAGTGGATGTGGTATATTTGGATTTTCAAAAGGCTTTTGACAAGGTCCCACACAGGAGATTAGTGTGCAAACTTAAAGCACACGACATTGGGGGTAAGGTATTGATGTGGATGGAGAATTGGTTAGCAGACAGGAAACAAAGTGTGGGAATAAACGGGACCTTTTCAGAATGGCAGGCGGTGACTAGTGGGGTACCGCAAGGCTCAGTGCTGGGACCCCAGTTGTTTACAATATATATTAATGACTTGGATGAGGAAATTAAATGCAGCATCTCCAAGTTTGCAGATGACACGAAGCTGGGTGGCAGTGTTAGCTGTGAGGAGGATGCTAAGAGGATGCAGAGTGACTTGGATAGGTTGGGTGAGTGGGCAAATTCATGGCAGATGCAATTTAATGTGGATAAATGTGAAGTTATCCACTTTGGTGGCAAAAATAGGAAAACAGATTATTATCTGAATGGTGGCCGATTAGGAAAAGGGGAGGTGCACCGAGACCTGGGTGTCATTATACACCAGTCATTGAAAGTGGGCATGCAGGTACAGCAGGTGGTGAAAAAGGTGAATGGTATGCTGGCATTTATAGCGAGAGGATTCGAGTACAGGAGCAGGGAGGTAATACTGCAGTTGTACAAGGCCTTGGTGAGACCACACCTGGAGTATTGTGTGCAGTTTTGGTCCCCTAATCTGAGGAAAGACATCCTTGCCATAGAGGGAGTACAGAGAAGGTTTACCAGATTGATTCCTGGGATGGCAGGACTTTCATATGAAGAAAGACTGGATGAACTGGGCTTGTACTCGTTGGAATTTAGAAGATTGAAGGGGGATCTGATTGAAACGTATAAAATCCTAAAGGGATTGGACAGGCTAGATGCAGGAAGATTGTTCCCGATGTTGGGGAAGTCCAGAATAAGGGGTCACAGTTTGAGGATAAAGGAGAAGCTTTTTAGGACCGAGATTAGGAAAAACTTCTTCACACAGAGAATGGTGAATCTGTGGAATTCTCTGCCACAGAAAACAGTTGAGGCCAGTTCATTGACTATATTTAAGAAGGAGTTAGATATGACCCTTGTGGCTACGGGGATCAGAGGGTATGGAGGGAAGGCTAGGGCGGTGTTCTGAGTTGGATGATCAGCCATGATCATAATAAATGACGGTGCAGGCTCGAAGGGCCGAATGGCCTACTCCTGCACCTATTTTCTATGTTTCTATGTTTCTATACCTTCCCCTGTATCGATGTGTTTTCACGCACCTCTCGTAGCTTCCCCGATATTGCTGTGTTTTCGCGTACCTCCCACTGCTTCCGCTATATCGCTGTTTTGGCACACCTCTCATAGCTTGCCATATATGGCGATATTTTCGCACACCTCTCATAGCTTCCTCTAGATCGCTGTGTTTTCACGCACCTCGTATAGCGTCCCCTATATTGCCATGTTTTCGCACACCTCCCACAGCTTCCCCTATATCGCTGCGTTTTTTCGCACCTCTGCTACCTTCCCCTATATCTCTCTGTTGTCGTGCACCTCCCCTGGCTTCCCATATATTGCTGAGTTTTCTCGCACCTCTCATAATTTCTCCCATAACGCCGTGTTTTCACGCATCTGACATAGCTTCCCCTATATCGCTGTGTTTTCTCGCACCTCTCATACCTTCCCCTATATTGCTCTGTTTTTGTGCACCTCTTGTAGCTTCCCATTTTTCGCCATGTTTTCGTGCACCTCTCATAGCTTCCCATATATCGCTATGTTTTCGTGCACCTCCTGTAGCTTCCCCTATATTGCCGTGTTTTCGCATACCTCTCATACCTTCCACTATATCGCTGTGTTTACGCGCACCTCTCGTAGCTTCTCCTATATCGATGTGTTTTCGCGCACCTCTCATAACTTCCCATATATCATCGTGTTTTCGTGCACCTCCCATAGGTTCCCCTATAAGACTGTGTTTTTGCTCACCTCTCATAGCTGCCACTATATCGCCATATTTTTGCGCAGATCTCATATCTTCCCCTATAGAGGTGCGTTTTCTCTCACCTCTCATAACTTCCCTTATATCGACCTGTTTTCGCACACCTCTCATACATTCCCCTACATCTCCATGTTTTCGCGCAGTGCTCATACATTCCTGTATATTGGTGTGAGTTTGCGCACCTCGCATACTTCCCCTATATCACTGTGTTTCGCGCACCTTTCATAGATTCCCCTAAATCGCTGTGTTTTTGCTCACCTTGCATAGCTTCCCCTATATCGCTGTATTTTCGTTCACCTCTTACAGCTGCCCCTATATCGTCGTGTTTTGGCGATCTTCTCATAACTTCCCCTATACAGCTGTGTTTTCTATCACCTCTCAAAACTTCCCCTGTATCGCCGTGTTTTCGCGCACCTCTCATACCTTCAACTATATCGCTGTGTTTACGCGCACGTTCCATACCTTCCCATATATTGCTATGTTTTTCCGCACCTCCCATAGCTTCCCCTATATTGCTGTGCTTTTGCGCACATCTCATACATTCTGCTGTATCGCTGTATTTTCGCGCACCTCTCATAGCTTCCCCTATATCGCTGTATTACGCGCACCTCTCATAACTTCCCCTGTACAGCTGTGTATTTGCTCACCACTCATAACTTCCCCCGTATCAGCGTGTTTTTGCGCACCTCTCATACATTCTCTTATATCGCCATGTTTTCGCGCACCTCTCATACCTTCAACTATATCGCTGTGTTTTCGCGCACATCCCATACCTTCCCCTATAGTGCTGTGTTCTTGTGCACCACTCAAAGCTTTCCCAAAAGCTCTGTGTTTTAGCGCACCTCACATAGCTTCCCATATATTGCTGTGTTTTCACCGGCCTCTCATACCTTCACCTATATTGCTGTGTTTTCGCGCACCTCTCATAGCTTCCCATATATCGCTGTGTTTTCGCGCACCTCACATTGCTTCCCCTAAATCCTTGTGTTTTCGTGCACCTCTCATACCTCCAACTATATTGATGTGTTTTTGTGCACCTCTCGTAGCGTCCCCTCTACCGTTGTGTTCTCACGCACCTCTCATAACTTCCATATATTGCAATGTTTTCGCACACCTCTCATAGCTTCCCCCAAATCGCTGTGTTTTCTCGCACCTCTCATAGCTTCCCCTATATCGCCGTGTTTTCCGCACCTCACATACCTTCCCCTATATTGCTATGTTGTCGCGCAAATCCCATAGCTTCCCCTATATCACTGTGTTTTCACGCACCTCTCATATCTTCCCATATACAGTCGTGTTTTCGCGCACCTCCCATAGGTTCCCCTATAAGACTGTGTTTTTGCGCACCTCTCATCCCTTCCCCTTTATCGCTGTGTTATCACGCACCTCTCATAGCTTCCACTCTATCGCTGTGCTCTCGCGCACCTCTCATACCTTCCCCTATAGAGGTGCGATTTCTCTCACCTCTCATAACTTCCCTTATATTACTGTGTTTTCGCACACCTCTCATACATTCCCCTACATCTCCATGTTTTCGCGCACTGCTCATACCTTCCTGTATATTGGTGTGATTTTGCGCACCTCACATAGCTTCCTCTATATCGCTGTTTTCCGCGCACCTCTGATAGATTCCCCTAAATCGCTGTGTTTTCGCGCACCTCTCATAACTTCCCCTACATCGCTGTGTTTTCATGCACCTTTCATAGGTTCCGCTACATCGCTGTGTTTTCGCGTGCCTATCATACCTTCCCCTGTATCAATGTGTTCTCATAGCTTACCCCAAATCGCTGTGTTTTCTTGCACCTCTCATAACTTCCCCTATATCGCTGTTTTCTCGCACCTCTCATATCTTCCCCTATATGGCTGAGTTTTTGCTGACCTCTCACAGCTGTGTCTATATCGCCATGTTTTCGCACACCTCCCATAGCTTCCCATATATCACTGTCTTATCGCGCACCTCTCAAAGCTTCCACTCTACCGCTGTGCTCTCGCGCACCTCTCATACCTTCCCCTATAGAGGTGCGATTTCTCTCACCTCTCATAACTTCCCTTATATTGCTGTGTTTTCGCACACCTCTCATACATTCCCCTACATCTCCATGTTTTCGCGCACTGCTCATACCTTCCTGTATATTGGTGTGATTTTGCGCACCTCGCATAGCTTCCCCTATATCGCTGTTTTCCGCGCACCTCTGATAGATTCCCCTAAATCGCTGTGTTTTCGCGCACCTCTCATAACTTCCCCTATATCGCTGTGTTTTCATGCACCTTCCATAGGTTCCGCTACATCGCTGTGTTTTCGCGTGCCTATCGTACCTTCCCCTATATCAATGTGTTCTCATAGCTTACCCCAAATCGCTGTGTTTTCTCGCACCTCTCATAGCTTCCCCTATATTGCTGTTTTCTCGCACCTCTCATATCTTCCCCTATATGGCTGAGTTTTTGCTGACCTCTCACAGCTGTGCCTATATCGCCATGTTTTCGCACACCTCCCATAGCTTCCCATATATCACTGTCTTTTCGCGCACCTCTCATAACTTCTCCTATGTCGTGGTGTTTTCACGTACCTGTCATTGCTTCCCCTATATCTATTATATTACCTGGTTATTTTAAGTCTAAACTGCACTGTTTGTACTTACTTTTTTTTTTGTGTATCTCTTGTAAAGTTATATTGCAACGGTGTATCAGTGCCTATATGGTGTACCTTTTGTGTACTAATTCAATAAAAAGACTTAAAAAGAAAAGATTTGGGGGAAGCTATGAGAGGTGCGTGAAAACGCACTGAGAAAGAGGAATGTATGAGAGGTGCGCGAAAACACATCGATATTGGGGAAGCTACGAGAGGTGCGTGAAAACACATCAATATAGTTGAAGGTATGAGACATGCGCGAAAACATAATGATGTAGGGGAAGCAATGCGAGGTGCGCGAAAAAAAAGCGATATAGAGGAAGGTATGAGAGGCCGGTGAAAACACAGTGATATAGGGGAAGCTATGAGAGGTGCGCGAAAACACGGCGATATAGGGGATGGTATGAGAGGTGCACGAAAACAAATTGATATGGGGAAGCTACGAGAGGTGCGTGAAAACAGAGAGATTTTGAGACAGCTATGAGAGGTGCGCGAAAGCACAACGCTATAGGGGAAGCTATGGGAGGTGCGCGAAAACACGGCGATATACGTGAAGGAATGAGAGGTGTGTGAAAACACATCAATATAGGGGAAGCGATGAGAGGTATGAGATGGTATGCAAGGTGCATGAAAACAGTGATATATAGGTATGAGAGGTGCGCGAAAACACAGCGATATAGAGGAAGGTATAGGAGGTGCGCGAAAACACAGCGATTTAGGAGAAAGTACGAGAGATGAGCGTAAACTCGGCTAAAAAGGGGAAGGTATGAAAGGTGCGCGAGAACTCGGCGATATATGTAAAGCTATGAGAGGTGAGCAGAAACACAGCGATAGAGAGGAAGCTATGGGAGGAGCGCCAAACACAGCGTTATGGGGGATGCTATGGAAGGTGCGCCAAAACACAGCGAGATAAGGGAAGTTACGAGAGGTGAGAGAAAACGCATCTCTATAGGGGAAGGTATGGGAGCTGTGCGAAAATATGGCGATATAGTGGCAGCTATGAGAGGTGAGCAAAAACACAGCGATATAGGGGAAGGTATGAGAAGTGCACTAGAACGCAGCGGTAGATGGGAAGCTATGAGAGGTGTGCAAAATCACACCGATATAGGGGAAGATATGAGAGGTGTGCGATGACACAGCGATATAGGGGAAGGGATGAGAGGTGCGCGAAAACACAGTCTTACAGGGAAACCTATGGGAGGTGTGCGAAAACACGGCGATATATGGGAAGATAAGGGAGGTTTGCAGAAATACAGCGAAGTACGGGAAGTTATGGGACGTGCGCGAAAACACAGCGATATAGTGGAAGATATGAGAGGTGCGTGAAAACACAGCGATATAAAGGAAGCTATAACAGGTGAGCAAAAACACAATGATATTGGGGAAACTACGTGAGGTGCGGGAAAACACAGCGATATAGGGGAAGGTATGAGAGGTGTGAGAAAACACAGTGATATAGGGGAAGCTATGGGAGGTGCATGAGAACATGGTGATATAGGAGAAGGAATGAGAGGTGCGCGAAAACACAGAGACGTAGGGGAAGGTATGAGAGGTGCGTTAAAACACGGCGATATAGGGGAAGCTATGCGACGTGCGCGAAAACATTGCAATATATGTAAGCTATGAGGGGTACTCGAGAACACAGCGGTAGGGGGGAAGCTACGAGAGGTGCGTGAAAACACAGCGATTTATGGGAAGCTATGGGAGGTGCGCGAAACACAGCGCTATAGGGGAATATATGAGAGGCGCGCAAAAACCCGGCGATACAGGGGAAGCTATGGGAGGTGCGCGATAACACAGCGAAATATGTGAAGGTATCAGAGGGAAGCGAAAACACAGCGATAGAGCAGAAGCTATGGGAGGTGCGCGAAAACACAGCGATATAGGGGAAGCAATGAGAGGTGTGCGATTATACAGCGATACAGCAGAATGTATGAGATGTGTAAAAAAGCACAGCAATATAGGGGAAGCTATGGGAGGTGCGGAAAAACACAGCAATATATGGGAACATATGGAACTTGCGCGTAAACACAGCGATATAGCTGATGGTATGAGAGGTGTGCGAAAACACAGCGATATAGAGGATGCTACGAGAGATGTGCAAAAACACAGCGAAATAGTGGAAGGTATGAGAAATGCGCGAAAACGCAGCATTATATGAGAAGCTGTGGGAGGTGCACGAAAAGAGAGCGAGAAAGGGGAAGGTATGAGAACTGTAAGAAAACACTGCAATATAGGGGAAGCTATGAGAGGTGCATGAATGCCCAGCGATATAGGAGAAGATATGAGAGGTGCATGAAAACACAGCGATGTAGGGGAAGCTATGCGAGGAGCGCCAGAGCACGGCGATATAGGGGAAGCAATGAGAGGTGCGCAAAAACACAGCGATTTGGGGGAATCTATGAGTGGTGCGTGAAAACATCGCAATATATGGGAAGCTATGAGAGGTGCGCGAAAACAAGGCGAAAAATGGGAAGCTATGGGAGGTCCGAAAAAACAGGGCGATATACGGGAAGTGATGAGAGGTGCACGAGAGCACAGAGACATAGGGGAAGCTATGAGAGGTGCATGAAAACAGAGCAACATAGGAGAATCTATGACAGCTGCTTGACAACTCAGTGATATAGGGGAAGATATGAGAGGTGCGCTAATACACGATGATATAGATAGGGGAATGTATGGAAGGTGCGTGAAAATACTGCGATATAGGGGAGGGTATGAGATGTGTGAGAAAACACAGTGATATAGGGGAATGTATGGGGGGTGCATGAAAACACGTTGATATAGGGGAAGGTATGAGAGATGAGCGAAAACTCAGCTAAAAAGGGGAAGGTATCAGAGGTGCGTGAGAATATAGCGATATAGGAAAAGTTATGAGAGGTGAGCAAAAGCACAGCGATATATGGGAAGCTATGGGAGGTGCACGAAAACAGAGCGAGAAAGGGGAAGGTATGAGTGGTGTGAGAAAACACAGCCATATAGGGGGAGCTATAGGAGGTGCGTTATGGCACGGCTATATATGGTGAAGGTATGAGAGGTGTGGGAAAACATAGTGGTGGAGGTGAAGCTATGCGAGGTGCGCAAAAACATTGCAATATATGGAAAGCTATGAGAGGTGCGCGAAAACACAGCGATAGAGGGGAAGGTATGAGAGGTGTGCGATAACACAACGATATAGGGGAAGCTATGAGAGGTGCACTAAAACACTGCGATTTCGGGGAAGGTATCAGAGGTGCGCGAAAACAGAGCGATATAGGGGAAGCTATGAGAGGTGAGTGATAAGACAGCGATATAAGGGAAGCCTTGGGAGGTGCGCAAAATCACAGTGATATAGGGGAAGCTATGGGAGGTGCACGAAAACACGGCGATATACGTGAAGGTATGAGAGATGCGTGAAAACACGTCGACATAGGGGAAGCTATGAGAGCTGCGCGAAAACACAGCGAAATCGGGGAAGACATGAGAGGTGCCGGAAAACACATCCATATAGCGATATAGTGGAAAGTATGAGAGGTGCACGAAAACACAGCGATATATAGGAAGCTATGGGAGGTGCACGAAAACAGAGAGAGAAGGGGGAACGTATGAGAGCTGTCAGAAAACACAGCAATATGGGGGAGGCTATGGGAGGTGCATGAACGCACGGCGATGTAGGAGAAGATATGAAAGGTGCGCGAAAGCACAGCGACGTAGGGGAAGCTATGCAAGGTGCGCCAGAACATGGAGATATAGGGGAAGCTATGAGAGGTGCGCAAAAACCCAGCGATTTTGGCGGATCTATGAGAGGTTCGCGAAAACATCGCAATATATGGGAAGCTATGAGAGGTGCGCGAAAACATGGTGAAAAATGGGAAGAAATGGGAGGTCCCTGAAAACATGGCAATATAGGGTAAGTTATGTGAGCTGCTTGATAACACAGCGATATAGAGAAGTAATGAGGTGCGCGAAAACACGGTAATACAGCGGAAGCTATGAGAGGTGAGCGAAAACACAGCGCTATAGGGGAAGCCTTGGGATGTGCGCGAAATCACAGTGATATCAGGGAAGGCATGAGAGGTGCGTAAAAACACAGCGATTTGGGGGAATCTATGAGTAGTGTGCGAAAACATCACAATATATGGGAAGCTATGAGAGGTGCGCGAAAACATAGCGAGAAATGGGAAGCTGTGGGAGGTCCGTGAAAACAGGGCGATATAGGGGAAGTGGTGAGAGGTGCACGAGAGCACAGTGACATAGGGGAAGCTATGGGAGGTGCGTGAAAACAGAGCAATATAGGGGAAGCTATGACAGCTGCTTGATAACACAGTGATATAGGTGAAGATATGAGAGGTGCGCGAAAACCCGGTGATATAGAGGAAGTTATGAGAGGTGAGCGAAAACACAGTGATATAAGGGAAGCCTTGGGAGGTGCGGGAAATCACAGCGATATAGGGTAATGTATGGGGGGTGCGTGAAAATACTGTGATATAGGGGAAGGTATGTGATGTGTGAGAAAACATAGCGATGTAGGAGAAGCTATGCAAGTTTCGCCAGAATAAGGGGATAGAGGGGAAGATATGGGAGGTGCGCGAAAACACAGCGATATAGGGGAATGTATAGGAGGTGCATGAAAAACGGCAATATAGGGGAAGTTATGAGAGGTGCGCGAAAACACTGTGATATAGGACAAGCTATGGGAGGTGCGCGAAAACAGGGAGATATACGTGAAGGTATGAGAGGTGCTTTAATGCACGTCGATATAGCAGAATGTATGAGAGATGAGCGAAAACTCAGCTAAAAAAGGGAAGGTATGAGAGGTGCGCGAGAACACGGCGATATAGGCAAAGCTATCAGAGGTGAGCAAAAACATAGCGATGTATGGGAAGTTATGAGAGGTGCGCGAAAACAGAACGATATAGGGGAAGCTATGCGAGGTGCACGAAAACATGGTGATATGGGGAAGCTATGAGAAGTGCGCGAAAACACAGTGATTTGGGGGAAGCAATGAGAGGTGCGTGAAAACACAGTGATTTGGGGGAAACTGCAAGAGGTGCGTGAAAAACCATCTATATAGTGGAAGGTATGTGAGGTGTGCGAAAACACAACGATATAGGGGAAGTTATGCGAGGTGCACAAAAACACTGCAATATATGGGAAACTATGAGAGGTGCGTGAAAACATGGCGATATAGGGGAAGCTATGAGAGGTGCGCAGAAAAATTGCAATATATAGAAAGCTATGCGAGGTGTACGAAAGCACAGCGATTCGGGGGAAGCTATGAGAGGTGCGCGAAAAAATTGCAATATATAGAAAGCTATGAAAGGTGCGCGAAAATACAGCGATAGAGTGGAAGGTATGGGAGGTGCGCGAGAACACAACGATATAGGGGAAGCTATGCGATATGTGCAAATACACGGCCATATAGGGGAAGCTATTAGAGGTGCGCGAATACACGGCGATATACGTGAAGGTATGAGAGGTGCGTGAAAACACAATGATATAGTGGAAGCTATGCGAGCTGCGCGAAAACACAGCGAAATAGGGGAAGTTATGAGAGGTACGCGAACACACATCGATATAGGGCAAGCTACGAGAGATGTGCGAAAACATAGCGGTATAGTGGACGGTATGAGAAGTGCGAGAAAACACAGCGATATATGGGAAGCTATGGGAGGTGCACAAAAACAAAGCGAGAATGGGAAAGTTATGAGAAGTGTGAGAAAACACAGCAATATAGGGGAAGCTATGAGAGGTGCGTGAACGCACGGCGATATAGGAGAAGGTATGAAAGGTGCGCGAAAACACAGCGATGTAGGGGTAGCTATGCGAGGTGTGCCAGAACATGGCGATATATGGGAAGCTATGAGAGGTGCGCAAAAACACAGCGATTTGGGGGAATCTATGAGAGGTGTGCAAAATCATCGCAATAAATGGGAAGCTATGAGAGGTGCGCGAAAACACGGCAAAAAATGGGAAGCTATGGGAGGTCCGTGAAAACAGGGCGATATAGGGGAAGTGAAGAGAGGTGCACAGGAGCACAGCGACATAGGGCAAGATATGAGAGGTGCGCGAAAACTCGGTGATATAGCGGAAGCTATGAGAGGTGAGCGAAAGCACAGGGATATAGAGGAAGCCTTGGAAGGTGCGCGAAATCACAGTGATATCGGGGACGGGATGAGAGGTGAGTGAAAACACAGTGATATAGGGGAATGTATGAGATGTGTGAGAAAACACTGCAATATGGAGGAAGCTATGGGAGGTGCGCAAAAGCACGGCAACTTTGGCGAATCTATTAGAGGTCCGTGAAAACATCGCAATATATGGGAAGCTATGAGTGGTGCGCGAAAATATGGTGAAAAATGGGAAGCTATGGAAGGTCCCTGAAAACATAGCAATATAGGGGAAGTTATGTGAGCTGCTCGATAACACAGCGATAAAGGGGAAGTAATTAGATGTGCGTGAAAAATAGGTGGTATAGGGGAAGCTATGAGAGGTGAGCGAAAACACAGCAAAAAAGGAAAAGCGATATAGTGGAAGGTGTGAGAGGTGCGCGAAAAACCAGCGATATATTGGAAGGTATGGGAGGTGCATGAAAACAGAGCGACATAGGGGAAGGTTTGAGAGGAACGCGAAAACACAGCGATTTGGGGGAAGCTATGAGAGGTGCGCGAAAACATCGCAATATATAGGAAGCTGTGAGAGGTGCGCGCAAGCAGGGCGAAAAATGGGAAGCAATGGGTGGTGTGCGATTACATAGCGATATAGGGGAAAGTATGAGAGGTGCGCGAAAACATGGCGCTATATGGGAAACTATGGGAGGTGCTTGAAAACAGTGCGATATGGGGGAAGGTATGAATGGTGAGCAAAAACACAGCGATGTACGGGAAGCTATGGGAGGAGTGCGAAAGCAGAGCTATATAGGGGAAATGATGAGAGGTGCAGAAGAGTACAGAGACATAAGGGAAGTTATGGAGGTGCGTGAAAACACAGTCGTACGGGGAAGGTATCAGAAGTGCGCTAAAACACAGCAATATCGGGGAAGGGATGAGAAGTCTGCGAAAACACGTCGATATAGGGGAAGGTATGAAAAGTGTGCAAAAACATAGTGATATAGGGAAAGCTATGAGAGGTACACGAAATCACGGCGATATACAAGAAGATATGAGAATTGCGTGAAAACACGTCGATATAGGGGAAGGTATGCGAGGTGCGCAAAAACACAGAGACATAGGAGAATCTATGGGAGTTGTACAAAATCACAGCGATACAGTGGAAGGTATGGGTGGTGCATGAAAACACGGCGATATAGGGAAAGGTATGAGAGGTGCGCAAAAACACAGTGATTTAGAGGAATCTATAGGAGGTGCGCAAATAAGCAACGATATATGGGAAGCTATGGGAGGTGTGCGATAACAGAGCGATATAGGGGAAGGTATGAGGGGTGTGCGAAAACACAGCGGTATAGGGGACTCTATGGGAGGTGCGCGAAAACACAACGATATAGGGGAATGTATAGCAGGTGCATGAAAAACGGCGATATAGGGGAAGTTATGAGAGGTGCGCGAAAACACTGTGATATAGGACAAGCTATGGGAGGTGCGCGAAAACAGGGAGATATACGTGAAGGTATGAGAGGTGCTTTAATGCACGTCGATATAGCAGAATGTATGAGAGATGAGCGAAAACTCAGCTAAAAAAGGGAAGGTATGAGAGGTGCGCGAGAACACGGCGATATAGGCAAAGCTATCAGAGGTGAGCAAAAACATAGCGATGTATGGGAAGTTATGAGAGGTGCGCGAAAACAGAACGATATAGGGGAAGCTATGCGAGGTGCGCGAAAACATGGTGATATGGGGAAGCTATGAGAAGTGCGCGAAAACACAGTGATTTGGGGGAAGCTATGAGAGGTGCGCGGAAACACAGTGATTTGGGGGAAGCAATGAGAGGTGCGCGAAAACACAGTGATTTGGGGGAAACTGCAAGAGGTGCGTGAAAAACCATCTATATAGTGGAAGGTATGAGAGGTGTGCGAAAACACAACGATATAGGGGAAGGTATACGAGGTGCGCAAAAACACTGCAATATTTGGGAAGCTATGAGAGGTGCGTGAAAACATGGCGATATAGTGGAAGGTATGAGAGATGTGCGAAAACACAGTGATAAATGAAAGCTATGGGAGGTGCGCGAAAACACAGCGATATACTTGAAGGTATTAGAGGTGTGTGAAAACATTGATATAGGGGAAGGTATGAGAGATGAGCGAAAACTCAGCTAAAAAGGGGAAGGTATGAGAGGTGCGTGAGAATATGGCGATATAGGAAAAGCTATGAGAGGTGAGCAAAAGCACAGCGATACAGGGGAAGCACGAGAGGTGCATGAAAACACAGCGATATATTGGAAGGTATGAGAGGTGAGTGAAAACACAGCGATATAGGGGATGCTATGAGAGGTGCTCGAAAACACGGCGATACAGGGGAAGGTATGAGAGGTACGTGAAAACACGTCGATTTAAGGGAAAGTATGAGAGATGAGCAAAAAATCAGCTGAAAACGGGGAGGTATGAGAGGTTGCGAGAGCACGGCGATATAGGCTAGCTGTGAGAGGTGAGCAAAATCACAGCGATATAGGGGAAGGTATGAGAGCTGCGCGAAAAGACTGATATATGGGAAGCTATAGGAGGTGCACGAAAACAGAGAGAGAAAGGGGAAGGTATGAGAGGTGTGAGAAAAAACAGCAATATAGGGGAAGCTATGGGAGGTGCGTGAAAGCACGGCGATATAGGAGAAGGTATGAGAGGTGCGCGAAAACATAGCAATGTAGGGTAAGCAATGCAAGGTGCGCCAGAACAAGGCGATATAGGGGAAGCTATGAGAGGTGAGCAATAACACAGCCATCAAGGTGAAGCTATGGGTTGTGCGCGAAAACAGCAATGTAGTCGAAGCTATGGGAGGTGCACGAAAACATAGCGATTTAGGGGAAGCTATGAGAGGTGCGCGAAAATATTGCAATATATAGAAACCTATGAGAGGTGCACGAGAACACAGCAATAGAGGGGCGATATAAGTGAAGGTATGAGATGTGCATTAATACACGTCGATATAGGTGAATGTATGAGAGATGAGCGAAAACTCAGCTAAAAAAGGGAAGGTATGAGAGGTGCGCGAGAACACGACAATATAGGCAAAACTATCAGAAATGAGCAAAAACATAGCGATGTAGGGGAAGTTATGAGAGGTGTGCGAAAACAGAACGATATATGGGAAGCTATGCGAGGTGCGCGAAAACATGGTGATATAGGGGAAGCTATGAGAGGTGCGCGAAAACACAGTGATTTTGGGGAAGCTATGAGAGGTACGCGAAAATATTGCAATATATAGAAACCTATGAGAGGTGCACGAGAACATAGCAATAGAGGGGAAGCTATGAGAGGTGTGCAATAACACAGCAAAAAAGGGGAAGGTATGGGAGGTGTGCGAAAACATGGCAATATATGGGAAACTATGCGAGGTGCGTGAAAATACGGCGATATAGGGGAAGCTATGAGAGGTGCGCAGAAAAATTGCAATATATAGAAAGCTATGCGAGGTGTACGAAAGCGCAGCGATTCGGGGGAAGCTATGAGAGGTGCGCGAAAAAATTGCAATATATAGAAAGCTATGAGAGGTGCGCGAAAATACAGCGATAGAGTGGAAGGTATGGGAGGTGCGCGAGAACACAACGATATAGGGGAAGCTATGCGATATGTGCAAATACACGGCCATATAGGGGAAGCTATTAGAGGTGCGCGAATACACGGCGATATACGTGAAGGTATGAGAGGTGCGTGAAAACACAATGATATAGTGGAAGCTATGCGAGCTGCGCGAAAACACAGCGAAATAGGGGAAGTTATGAGAGGTACGCGAACACACATCGATATAGGGCAAGCTACGAGAGATGTGCGAAAACATAGCGGTATAGTGGACGGTATGAGAAGTGTGAGAAAACACAGCGATATATGGGAAGCTATGGGAGGTGCGCAAAAATATGGTGAAAAATGGGAAGCTATGGAAGGTCCCTGAAAACATAGCAATATAGGGGAAGTTATGTGAGCTGCTCGATAACACAGCGATAAAGGGGAAGTAATTAGATGTGCGTGAAAAATAGGTGGTATAGGGGAAGCTATGAGAGGTGAGCGAAAACACAGCAAAAAAGGAAAAGCGATATAGTGGAAGGTGTGAGAGGTGCGCGAAAAACCAGCGATATATTGGAAGGTATGGGAGGTGCATGAAAACAGAGCGACATAGGGGAAGGTTTGAGAGGAACGCGAAAACACAGCGATTTGGGGGAAGCTATGAGAGGTGCGCGAAAACATCGCAATATATAGGAAGCTGTGAGAGGTGCGCGCAAGCAGGGCGAAAAATGGGAAGCAATGGGTGGTGTGCGATTACATAGCGATATAGGGGAAAGTATGAGAGGTGCGCGAAAACATGGCGCTATATGGGAAACTATGGGAGGTGCTTGAAAACAGTGCGATATGGGGGAAGGTATGAGTGGTGAGCAAAAACACAGCGATGTACGGGAAGCTATGGGAGGTGTGCGAAAGCAGAGCTATATAGGGGAAGTGATGAGAGGTGCAGAAGAGTACAGAGACATAAGGGAAGTTATGGAGGTGCGTGAAAACACAGTCGTACGGGGAAGGTATCAGAAGTGCGCTAAAACACAGCAATATCGGGGAAGGGATGAGAAGTCTGCGAAAACACATCGATATAGGGGAAGGTATGAAAGGTGTGCAAAAACATAGTGATATAGGGAAAGCTATGAGAGGTACACGAAAACACGGCGATATACAAGAAGATATGAGAGTTGCGTGAAAACACGTCGATATAGGGGAAGGTATGCGAGGTGCGCAAAAACACAGAGACAGGGGAATCTATGGGAGTTGTACAAAATCACAGCGATATAGTGGAAGGTATGGGTGGTGCATGAAAACACGGCGATATAGGGAAAGGTATGAGAGGTGCGCAAAAACAGTGATATAGAGGAATCTATAGGAGGTGCGCAAATAAGCAACGATATATGGGAAGCTATGGGTGGTGCGTGATAACAGAGCGATATAGGGGAAGGTATGAGGGGTGTGCGAAAACACAGCGGTATAGGGGACTCTATGGGAGGTGCACAAAAACACAGCGATATAGGGGAAGGTATGGGAGGTGCACGAAAAGACGGCGATGTAGAGGAAGGTATGAGAGGTGCGCGAAAACAGCAGCGATATAGGGGAAGCTATGGGAGGTGCACGAAAACATGGTGATATAGATGATTATATGAGAGGTCTGCGAAAAAGAGCAATTTGAGGGAAGCTATGAGAGGTGCACGAAAACACAGTGAAAAAGGGGAAGGTATGAGAGGTGCGGGAAAACACTGCGATATATGGGAAACTATGGGAGGTGCGTGAAAACAGGGCGATATCGGGAACAGTATGAGAGGTGTGCAAAAACACAGCGATATAGGGGAATCTATGGGAGGTGCGCGAAACCACAGCGATATAGGGGAAGGTATGGGTGGTGCACGAAAACACGGCGATATAGGGGAAAGTATGAGAGGTGCGCGAAAACACAATGATATAAGGGGAGGTATGAGAAGTGTGCGAAAACACAGTGATATAGAGGAATCTATAGAAGGTGCACGAAAACGCAGCGATATATGGGAAGCTGTGGGAGGTGCACGAAAACAGAGCGACATGGGGAAGGTATGAGGGGTGCGAGAAAACACAGCGATGTAGGGGAAGCTATGGGAGGTGCGTGAAAACACGGCAATATAGGAGAAAGTATGAGAGGAGTACGAAAACACATCGATGTACAGGAAGGTATGAGAGGTGCGCGAAAACCGTGATATAACGGAAGCTATTGGAGTTATGCAACAATACAGCAATATAGGGGAAGGTATGGATGGTGCACGAAAACACGGCAATATACGTGAAGGTATCAGAGGTGCGTGAAAACACATCGATATAGGGGAAGGTATGAGAAGTGCAGGAAAACACGGCGTTATAGGGGAAGCTATATGATAAGAGGTGAGCGAAAACACAGCAATATAGGGGAAGGTATGAGAGGTGCACGAAAACACAGTGATATAGGGGAAGTCATGGGAGGTGCACGAAAACACGGCGATATACGTGAAGGTATGAGAGGTTTGTGAAAACACGTCGGCATATGAAAAGGTGAAGGTAGGAGTGATGCGCGATTTAGGCAAAGCTGTGAGAGGTGAGCAAAAACACGGCGATATAGGGGACTCTATGGGAGGTGCACGAAAACACAGTGATATAGGGGAAGTCATGAGAGGTGCGCGTAAACACAGTGATTTGGGGGATTCTATGAGAGGTGCACGAAAACATTGCAATATATGTTAAGCTATAAGAGGTGTACGAGAACACAGCGATATAGGGGAAGGTATGGGAGGTGCACGAAAAGACGGCGGTAAAGGGGAAGGTGTGAGAGATGAGCGAAAACAGCGATATAGGGGAAGCAATGGGCGGTGCGCGATGTCACAGCGATATAGGGGAAGGTATGAGAGGTGCACGAAAACACAACGATATAGGGGAAGGTATGAGAGGTGTGCGAAAACACAGTGATATAGAGGAATCTATTGGAGGGGCACGAAAACGCAGCGATATATGGGAAGCTGTGGGAGGTGAGCAATAACAACGCAATATAGGGGAAGGTATGAGGGGTGTGAGAAAACACAGCAATATAGGGGAAGCTATGGGAGGTGCGTGAAAACAAGGGGATATAGGAGAAAGTATGAAAGGAGCACGATTACACAGCGATGTATGAAAAGGTATGGGAGGAGCACGAAAACACGACGATACAGGGGAAGGTATGAGAGGTGAGCGAAAACACAGCAATATAGGGGAAGCTATGGGCGGAGTGCGAAATCACAGTGATATAGGGGAAGTTATGAGAGGTGCGCGAAAACAGTGATGTAGGGGAAGCTAAGGGGAGGTGCGTGAAAATATGGCGATACAGGGGAAGCGTTGAGAGGTGTACGAAAACTCTGAAATTAGAGGATGGAATGAGCGGAGCGTGAAAACGCAGGGATATACGGGTAAGTATGCAAGATGCATGAAAACACAGTGATATAGGGAATGTATGAGAGGTGCGCGAAAACACAACGATATAGGGGAAGTTATGAGAGGTGCGCGAAAACACAGCGATATATGGGAAGCTATGGGAGGTGCTCGATAACAGAGCGATATTGGGGAAGGAATGAGCAGTGCGAGAAAACACAGTGATGTAGGGGAAACTATGGTTGGTGCATGAAAACACAGCGATATAGGAGAAAGTATGAGAGGAGCAGGAAAACACAGCAATGTACGGGAAGGTATGAGAGGTGCGCAAAAACACAGCGATATATGGGAAGCTATGGGAGTTGTGCGAAAACACAGCGATATAGCGGAAGGCATGGGAGGAGCACGAAATCACGGCGATATAGGGGAAGGTATGAAAAGTGCGCAATAACCCAGTGATATTGGGGAAGCTATGGGAGGTGCGCGAAAACATGGTATTATACGTGATGTTATGAGAGGTGCGCGAAAACATTGCAGTATAGGGAAAGCTATGAGAGGTGCACGAGAACACAGTGATAGAGGGGAAGCAATGAGAGGTGCGCGATAACACCATGAAAAGGGGGAGGGTATGAGAGTTGCGGGAAAACACGGCGATATATGGGAAACTATGGGAGGTGCGTGAAAACAGGGCGATATAGGGGAAGGTATGAGAGGTGTTCAAAAACACAGCGATGTAGGGGAAGCTATGGGAGGTGCGCGAAAGCAGATCGATATAGGGGAAGGTATGAGCGATGCGCTAAAACACAGCAATGTTGGGGAGGGTACGAGAGGTCTGCGAAAACACAATGATATTGGGGAAGCTATGAGAGGTGCATAAAACACAGCGATATAGGGTAAGGTATGAGAGGTGCGCAAGAACACAGCGATATAGGGGATTCTATGGGAGTTGTGCGAAAACACAGCGATATAGCGGAAGGCATGGGAGGAGCACGAAATCACGGCGATATAGGGGAAGGTATGAGAGGTGTGCGAAAACACAGTGATATAGAGAAATCTATAGGAGGTGCGCGAATACGCAGCGATATATAGGAAGCTATGGGAGTTGTGCGATAACAGAGCGATATAGGGGAAGGTATGAGGGGTGCGCGAACACACAGCGATATAGGGGAAGTTATGAGAGGTGGTCGAAAACTCAGTAATATAGGGGAAGCTATGGGAGGTGTGCGAAAACGCGGTGATACAGGGGAAGCAATGAGAGGTGCACCAAAACTCAGCAATATAGAGGATGGTATGAGCGGAGATTGAAAACGCAGGGATATAGGGGTAGATAAGCAAGATGCATGAAAACACACTGATATAGGGAAGGTATGAGAGCTGCGCGAAAACACAACGATATAGGGGAAGGTATGACAGGTGCACAAAAACACAGTGATGTAGAGGAATCTATAGGAGGTGCGTGAAAAAGCAGTGATATATGGGAAGCTATGGAAGGTGTGCGATAACAGAGCGATATGGGGACGGTATTAGAGGTGGGAGAAAACGCAGCGATATAGGGGAAGCTATGGGAGGTGCGTGAAAGCAGTGCGATATAGGAGAAGGTATGAGAGGTATGCGAAAACACGGCGAAATAGGGGAAGATATGAGAGGTGCGTGTAAACACAGCAATTTGGGGGAATCTATGAGAGGTGCACGAAAACATTGCAATATATGTTAAGCTATGAAAGGTGTACGAGTACAGAGGGACATAGGGGAAGGTGTGGGAGGTGCACCAAAACTCGGCGATATAGGGGAAGGTATGAGAGGTGCGCGAAAACACAGTGATATAGGGGACGCTATAGGAAGTGCGCGAAAACATGGTGATATATGTGATGTTATGAGAGGTGCACAAAAACAGAGCAATTTGAGGGAAACTATGAGAGGTGTGCGAAAACATTGCAATATATGGAGAGCTATGAGAGGTGCACGAGAACACAGCGATAGAGGGAAAGCTATGAGAGGTGTGCGAAAACACAGTGAAAAAGGGGAAGGTATGAGAGGTGCGGGAAAACACGGCGATATATGGGAAACTATGGGAGGTGCGTGAAAACAGGGTGATATAGGGACGGTATGAGAGGTGCACAAAAACACAGCGATATAGGTGGATCTATGGGAGGTGAGCAAAAACACTGCGATATAGGGGAAGGTATGCGAGGTGCGTGAAAACACGGCGATATAGGGTTAGCTGTGAGAGGTGCGCGTAAACAGTGATTTAGGGAATCTATGAGAGGTGCACAAAAACATTGCAAGATATGTTAAGCTATGAGAGGTGTACGAGAACACAGCGATATAGGGGAATCTATGGGAGGTGCGCGAAACCACAGTAATATAATGGAAGGTATGGGTGGTGCACGAAAACACAGTGATAAAGGGGAATGAATGAGAGGTGCGTGAAAACACAACGATATAGAGGAATCTATAGGAGGTGCGCGAAAATGCAGCGATATATGGGAAGCTATGGGATGTGCGCAATAACAGAGCGATATAGGGGAAGGTATGAGGGGTGCGAGAAAACACAGCAATGTAGGGGAAGCCATGAGAGGTGCGCGAAAACAGTGATATAGCGAAAGCTATGGGAGCTGTGCGAAAACACGGCGATATACCTGAAGATATGTGAGTCGATACAGGGGAAGCGATGAGAGGTGCACGAAAACTCAGCAATATCGAAGATGGTATGAGCGGAGAGTGAAAACGCAGGGATATAGGGGTAGATATGCAAGAAGCATGAAAACACACTGATATAGGGAAGGTATGAGAGGTGCGCGAAAACACAACGATTTAGGGGAAGGTATGAGAGGTGCGCGAAAACACAGTCATATAGAGGAATCTATAGGAGGTGCTTGAAAACGCAGCGATATGGGAAGCTATGGGAAGTGAGTGATAACAGAGCGATATAGGGGACGGTATCAAAGGTGGTATAAAACACAGCGATATAGGGGAACCTATGGGAGGTGTGTGAAAACATTGCGATATAGGAGAAGGTATTAGAGGTACGCGAAAACACAGCGATGTTGGGGAAGTTATGGGAGGTATGCGACAACAGAGCAATATAGGGGAAGGTATGGGAGGTGTGCGAAAACACGTCGATATAGAGGAAGGTATGAGAGGCGCACGATAACTCGGCGATATAGGGGAAGCTATAAGAGGTGAGCGAAAACACAGCAATATAGGGGAAGGTATGAGAGGTGCGCAAAAACACAGCAATATAGGGGAATCTATGGGATGTGCGCAAAAGCACAGCAATATAGGGCAAGGTATGGGAGGTGCGGGAAAAAATGGTGAGAAACGTGATGTTATGAGAGGTGCGCGAAAACAGAGCAATTTGAAGGAAGCTATGAGAGGTGCGTGAAAACATTGCAATATATGGAAAGCAATCAGAGGTGCACGAGAACACAGCGATAGAGGGGAAGCAATGAGAGGCGCGCAATAACACAATGAAAAAGGGGACGGTATGAGAGGTGCGCAAAAACACAGCGATATAGGGTCATCTACGGGAGGTGCGCGAAACCACAGCGATATAGGGGAAGGTATGGGTGGTGCACGAAAATAGGGTGATATAGGGGAAGGTATGAGAGGTGCGCGAAAACACAACGATGTTGGGGAAGTTATGAGAGGTACGCGAAAACAGCGATATAGTGGAAGCTATGGGAGGTACGCGAAAACACAGCAATATAGGGTAAGTTATGGGAGGTGCGCGAAAACACGGTGACATACGTGAAGGTATCAGAGGTGCGTGAAAACATATCGATATAGGGGAAGGTATTAGAGGCGCACGAAAACACGGCAATATAGTGGAAGCTATAAGGGTGAGTGAAAACACAGCAATATAGGGGAAGGTATGAGAGGTGTGCAAAAACACAGCGATATAGGGGAAGCTATGGAAGCTGCGTGAAAACAGTGCGATAGAGGGGAAGGTATGACAGGTGTGCAAAAAAACAACAATATAAGGGAATCTATGGGATGTGCGTGAAAACACAGCGATATAGGGGATGGTATGAGAGGTGTGTGAAAACAGGGCATTATAGTGGAACTTTATAGAGGTGCGCAAAAACACAGCGATATAGGGGAATTTATGGGAGGTGCGTGAAAACAGAGCAATTTGAGGGAAGGTATGAGAGGTGCGCGAAAACACACTGAGATAGGGGAAGCTATGAGAGGTGCGCGAAAACATGGTGATGCACGTGATGTTATGAGAGCTGCGCGAAAACAGTGATAGAGCGGAAGCTATGGAAGTTACGCAACAACACAGCAATATAGGAGAAGGTACGGGAGGTGTGCGAAAACAGAACAATTTGAGGGAAGCTATGAGAGGTGAGCGAAAACATTGCAATATATGGAGAGCTATTAGAAGTGCATGAGAACATAGCGATAGAGGGGAAGCTATGAGAGGTGCGCGATAACACAGTGAAAAAGGGAAAGGTATGAGAGGTGCGGGAAAACATGGCGATATATGGGAAACTATGGGAGGTGCGTGAAAACAGGGTGATATATGAGAAAGTATGAGAGGAATATGAAAACACATCGATGTACGGGAAGCTATGAGAGCTGTGCGAAAACAGTGATATAGCGGAAGCTATGGAAGTTATGAAACAACACAGAAATATAGGGGAAGGTATGGGAGGTGCGCGAAAACACAGCAATATAGGGAAAGCTATGAGATGTGTACGTAAACACAGTGATATAGGGGAAGCTATGGGAGGTGTGCAAAAACATGGTGATATACGTGATGATATGAGAGGTGTGCGAAAACAGAACAATTTGAGGGAAGCTATGAGAGGTGAGCGAAAACATTGCAATATATGGAAAGCTATGAGAGGTGCACGAGAACACAGTGATAGAGGGGAAACTATGAGAGGTGCGGGAAAATGCAACGATATTGGTTAAGGTATGAGAGGTGCGAGAAAACACAGCAATATAGGGGAAGCAATGGGAGGTGCACGAAAACACGGCTATATACGTGAAGCTATGAGAGGTGCGTGAAAACACGTCGATATAGGGGAAGGTTTGAGAGATTAGCGAAAACATAGCTAAATAGGGGAAGGTATGAGTGATGCGCGAGAAAATGGAGATATAGGCAAAGTTGTGAGAGGTGAGCAAAAACACAGTGATATAGGGAAAGATATGCAAGGTGCGCGAAATCACGGCGATATAGGGGAAGCTATGAGAGGTGCGCGTAAACACAGCGATTTGGGGAAATCTATCAGAGGTGCACAAAAACATTGCAATATATGTTAAGCTATGAGAGGTGTACGAGATCAAAAAGATATAGGGGTAGGTGTGGGAGGTGCACGAAAACATGACGATACAAGGGAAGATATGAGAGGTGAGCGAAAACACAGCGATATGAGCGAAAACACAGCTATATAGGGGAAGCTATGAGCGTTTCGCAAAATCACAGCGATATGGTGGAAGGTATGAGAGGTGCGCAAAAACACAGAGATACAGGGGAAGGTATGGGAGGTGCGTGAACACAGGGTTTTATACGGGAAGGTATTAGAGGTGCACAAAAACACAGCGATTAGGGGAATCTATGGGAGGTGCACGAAAACACAGCGATATAGGGGAAGGTATGAGAGGTGCGTGAAAACAGGGCGTTATAGTGGAACTTATTAGAGGTGCGCAAAAACACAGCGAGATAGGGGAATCTATGGGAGGTGCACGAAAACACGACCATATAGGGGAAGGTATGAGAGGTGCGCGCAAGCATGGTGATATACGTGATGTTATGAGAGGTGCACGAAAACAGAGCAATTTGAGGGAAGCTAAGAGAGGTGAGCGAAAACATTGCAATATATGGAGAGCTATGAGAGGTGCATGAGAACACAGTGACAGAGGGGAAGCTATGAGGGGTGCGGGAAAATGCAACGATATAGGGTAATTTATGAGAGGTGCGCGAAAACACAGCAATATAGGGGAAGCTATGGGAGGTGCACGAAAACACGGCTATATACGTGAAGCTATGAGAGGTGCATGAAAACACGTCGATATGGGGGAAGGTATGAGAGATTAGCGAAAACTCAGCTAAAAAGGGGAAGTTTTCGTGCACCTCTCATACCTTCCCCTATATCGGTGTGTTTTCACGCACCTCTCATAACTTCTCCTATATCGCTGTGTTTTTGCACACCTCTCATACCTTCCCATATATCGCTGTGTTTTCGTGCACCTCTCATGGCTTCTCCAATATCGCCGTGTATTCATGCACATATCATACCGTCCCCTGTATCGCTGTGTTTTCGCGCACATTCCATAGCTTCCCCTTTATCGCTGTGTTATTGCTCACCTCTCATACCTCCCCCTATATCGTTGTGTTTTCACTCACCTCTCATAAATTCTCCTATATCGCTGTGTTTTTGCACACCTCTCATACCTTCCCCTATATCGCTGTGTTTTCATGCACCTCTCATAGCTTCCACTATATTGCCTTGTTTTCGCGCACCTCTCATGTCTTCCCCTATATCACTGTGTTTTCGCGCACCTTCGATACCATCCCCTATATTGCTGTGCCTTCGCATACCGCTCATAACTTCATCTATATCACCCTTTTTTCGAGCACTTTCCATACGTTCTCCTATATCGCTGTGCCTTGCGCACCTCTCGTACCTTCCCCTATATCGCTGTCTTGTCGCGCACATCCTATAGATTAACCTTTATCGCTGTGTTATTGCTCACCTCTCATAGCTTCACCTACATCGCCCTGTTTTCGCGGACCTCCAATTCCTTCACCTATATCGCTGTTTTCGTGCACCTCTCATACCTTCCCCTATATTGCTGTTTTCACGCAACTCTCATAACTTCTCCTACATCGCTGTGTTTTTGTGCACCTCTCATACCTTCCCTAATATCGCTGAGTTTTCATGCACATCTCATCACGTCCCCTATATCGCTGTGTATTCACACACCTCCCATAGCATCCCCTATATCACTGTTCCTTTGCGAACCTCTCATACCTTCACCTATATCACCCTGTTTTCGCACACCTCCCATACCTTCCCCTATATCGCTGTCTTTTCGCACACCTCTCATGTCCTCCCCAATATCGCCGTGTTTTCATGCACATCTCATAACGTCCCCTATATCGCTGTGTATTCACGCACCTCCCATAGCATCCCCTATACCGCTGTGCCTTCGTGCACCTATCATTCGGTCCCCTATTTTGCCCTGTTTTCGCGCACCTCCCATGACTTCGCCTACATCGCTGTGTTTTCGTGCACCTCTCATAGCTTCCCCTATATCGCTGTCTTTTCGCGCACATCCCATAGCTTCCACTATATCGCCGGGTTTTCGCGCACCACTCATGTCTTCAGCTATATCGCTATGTTTTCGCTCCTCTCATTAATTCACTTATATCGCTGTGTTTTCGTGCAGTTCTCATACCTTCCACTATATCGCTGTGTTTTCATGCACATCTCACAACGTCCCCTATATCGCTGTGCATTCGCACACCTCCCATAGCATCCCCTGTATTGCTGTGCCTTCGCGCACCTCTCATACCTTCCTCTATATCGCCCTGTATTCGCGCCCCTCCCACTGCTTCCCTTATATCGCTGTGCCTTGCGCACCTCTCTTACCTTCCCCTATATCGCTGTCTTTTCGCGCACATCGCATAGATTCACCTTTATCGCTGTGTTATTGCTCACCTCTCATAGCTTCCCCTATATCGCCGTGTTTTTACTCACATCTCATAGCTTCCCCTATATCGCCGTTTTTCGCGCACCTCTCATGTCTTCAGCTAGATCGCTATGTTTTCGCTCCTCTCATTACTTCCCCTATATCGCTGTGTTTTCGCGCACCTCTCATGATTTTCCCTATATCGCCGTGGTCTCGCACACCTCTCATACCTTCCCCTATATTGCCGTGATTTTGCACACGTCCCATAGCGTCGCCTATATCGCTGTGTTTTCAGGCACCTCTCATACCTTCCCCTACATCACCCTGTTTTCATGCACGTCTCATAACGTCCCCTATATCGCCCTGTTTTCGCGCACCTCCCATACCTTCCCCTAAATCGCTGTTTTCGTGCACCTCTCATACCTTCCCCTATGTCGCTGTGTTTTCACGCACCTCGCATAACTTCTCCTATATCGCTGTACTTTTACACACATCTCATGCCTTCCCCTATATTGCCGTGTTTTCATGCACATCTCTTAACGTCCCCTATATCGCTGTGTATTCGCACATCTCCCATAGCAACCCCTATATCGCTGTTCTTTTGTGCACCTCTCATACCGTCCCCTATATCGCCCTGTACCGCACACCTCCCATACCTTCCCGTATATCGCTGTCTTTTCGCACACCTCTCATGGCTTCCCCAATATCGCCGTGTTTTCATGCACATCTCATAACGTCCCCATATCGATGTGCATTCACGCACCTCCCATAGCATCCCCTATACCGCTGTGCCTTCGCGCACCCCTCATACCGTCCCCTATATCACCCTGTTTCGCGTACCTCCCATGGTTTCGCCTACATCGCTGTGTTTTCGCGCACCTGTCATAGCTTCCTCTATATCGCTGTCTTTTCGTGCACATCCCATAGCTTCAACTTTATCGCTGTCTTATTGCTCACCTCTCATAGCTTCCCCTATTCGCCGTGTTTTCGTACACCTCTCATATCTCCCCCATATTGCTGTTTTCACGCACCTCTCATAACTTCTCCTATATTGCTGTGTTTTTGTGCACCTCTCATACCTTCCCCAATATCGCTGCGTTTTCATGCACATCTCATAACGTCCCCTATATCGCTGTGTACTCGCGCACCTCCCATAGAATCCCCGATATCGCTGTGCCTTCGCACACCTCTCATACATTCCCCTATATCGCCCTGTTTTCGCGGACCTCCCATTCATTCTCCTATATCGCTGTGTTTTTGTGCACCTCATCATACCTTCCCTAATATCGCTGCGTTTTCATGCAAATCTCATAACGTCACCTATATCGCTGTGTATTCACGCACCTCCCGTAGCATACCCTATATTGCTGTGCCTTGCGCACCTCTCATACATTCCCCTATATCGCTGTCTTTTTGCACATATCCCATAGATTCAACTTAATCACTGTTTTATTGCACACCTCTCAGAGCTTCCCCTATATCGCCGTGTTTTTGCTCACCTTTCATAGCTTCCCCTATATCGCCGTGTTTTCGCGCACCTCTCATGTCTTCACCTAGATCGCTATGTTTTCACTCCTCTCAATACTTCCCCTATATCGCTGTGTTTTCTCGCACATCTGGTACATTCTCCCGTATCGCTGTGTTTTTGCACACCTCTCATAATTTTCCTTATATCGCCGTGTTCTCGCACGCCTCTCATACCTTCCCCTATATCGCTGTCTTCTCGCACACCTCTCATGTCCTCCCCAATATCGCCGTGTTTTCATGCACATCTGATAACGTCCCCTATATCACTGTGTATTCAAGCACCTCCCATAGCATCCCCTATACCGCTGTGCCTTCGCGCACCTCTCATACCATCCCCTATTTTGCCCTGTTTTCGCGCACATCTCATAGCTGCAACTTTATCGCTGTCTTATTGCTCACCTTTCATAGCTTCCCCTATATCGCTGTGTTTTCATGCACATCTCATAACGTCCCCTATATCGCTGTGCTTTCTCGCACCTCTGATATATTCCCCTGTATCTCCGTGTTTTCACGCACCTCTCATAATTTCCCCTATATCGCCGTGTTTTGGCGCACGTCCCATAGCGTCCCCTATATCGCTGTGTTTTCGGGCACCTCTCATACATTCCCCTATATCACCCTGTTTTCGCGCACATCCCATAGCTTCCACTATATTGCCCTGTTTTCGCGCACCTCTCATACCATCCCCTATATCGCCCTGTTTTCGCGCACCTCCCGTACCTCCCCCTATATTGCTGTGTTTTCGTGCACCTCTCATATCTTGCCCTATATAGCTGTGTTTTCATGCACCTCTCATAAATCCTGCTATAACGCTGTATTTTTTCGCACCTCTCATACCTTCCCCTATATTGCCGTGTTTTCATGCACATCTCCTAACGTCCCTATATCGCTGTGTATTCGTTCACCTCCCATAGCACCTCTATATAACTGTGCCTTCGCGTACCTCTCATACTTTCCCCTATATCGCCCTGTTTTCGCTCACTTCCCATAACTTCCCCGATATCGCTGTGTTTTCGTGCACCTCTCATTCCTTCCACTATATCGCTGTGTTGTCACCCACCTCTCATAACTTCACCTATATCGCTGTGTTTTTGCAGACCTTTCATACGTTCCCATATATCACTGTGTTTTCACGCACCTCTCATGGCTTCCCCAATATCGCCGTGTATACATGCACATCTCGTGCCGTCCCCTTTATCACTGTGTTTTCGTGCACCTCCCATAGCTTTGCTGAGATCGCTATGTTTTCGCTCCTCTCATTACTTCCCCTATATCACTGTGCTTTCACGCACGTCCCATAGTGTCCCCTATATCGCTGTGTTTTCGGGCACCTCTCATACCTTCCAATATATCGCCTTGTTTTCGCGCACCTCTTATACCTTCCCCTATATTGATCTGTTTCCATGCACATCTCATAACGTCCCCTATATCGCCCTGTTTTCGCGCATCTCCCATACCTTCCCCTATATTGCTGTGTTTTCGTGCACTTCTCATACCTTCCCCTATATCGCTGTGTTTTCACGCACCTCTCATAGCTTCTCCTATATCGCTGTACATTTGCGCAGATCTCATACCTTCCCCTAAATTGCCATGTTTTCATGCACATCTCATAAACTCCCCTATATCACTGTGCATTCGCGCACATCCCGTAGCATCCCCTATATCACTGTGCCTTCACGCACCTCTCATACCTTCCCCTATATCGCCCTGTTTTCGCACACCTCCCATACCTTCCCCGATTTCGCTGTGTTTTCGTGCACCTCCCATAGCTTTGCCTACATCGCTGTTTTCGCGCACAGCCCATAGCTTCACCTTGATTGCTGCGTTATTGCTCACCTCTCATAGCTTCCCCTATATCGCCATGTTTTCATGCACATCTCATACCGTCTCCTATATCACTGTGTTTTCACGCACATCCCATAGCATCCCCTATATCGCTGTGCCTTCGTGTACCTCTCAGATCTTCCCCTATATCACTGTGTTTTCATGCACATCTCATAACATCCCCTATATCGCTGTGCTTTCTTGCACTTCTGATACATTCCCCTGTATCGCCGTGTTTTCACGCACCTCTCATAATTTCCCCTATATCGCCGTGTTTTCGCGCACCTCTCATTCCTTCCCCTATATCGCTGTGTTTTTGTGCACCTCTTATACCTTCCCCTATACCGCTGTGTTTTCACACACCTCTCATAACTTCTCCTATATCGCTGCGTTTTAATGCACATCTCATAACGTCCCCTATATCGCTGTGTATTCACGCACCTCCCATAGCATGCCCTATATCGCTGTGCCTTGCGCACCTCTCATACCTTCCCCTATATCGTTGTTTTTACGTGCACATCCCATAGATTCAACTTTATCGCTGTGTTATTGCACACCTCTCATAGCTTCCCCTATATTGCCATGTTTTCGCGCACCTCTCATGTCTTCACCTAGATCGCTATGTTTTCGCTCCTCTCATTACTTCCCCTATATCGTTGTGTTTTCTCGCACCTCTGATACATTCTCCCATATCGCCGTGTTTTCGCGCACCTATCATAGCTTCCCCTATATCGCCGTGTTTTCGCGCACCTCTCATAGCTTCCTCTATATCGCCGTGTTTACATACACATCTCATTCCGTCCCCTATATCACTGTGTTTTCGCGCACATCCCATAACATCCCTTATATCGCTGTGCCTTCGTGTACCTCTCATATCTTCCCCTATATCGCCCTGTTTTTGTGCACCTCCTATACATTCCCCTATATCGCTGCGCTTACGTGCACCCCTCATATCTTCACCTATATCGCTGTGTTTTCATGCACATCTCATAACGTCCCCTATATCGCTGTGCTTTCTCGCACCTCTGATACATTCCCCTGTATCTCCGTGTTTTCGTGCACCTCTAATAATTTCCCCTATATCGCCGTGTTTTGGCACGCGTCCCATTGCGTCCCCTATATCGCTGTGTTTTCGGGCACCTCTCATACCTTCCCCTATATCATCCTGTTTTCGTGCACATCCCATAGCTTCCACTATATTGCCCTGTTTTCGCGTACCTCTCATACCATCCCCTATACCGCCCTGTTTTCACGCACCTCCCATACCTCCCCCTATATTGCTATATTTTTGTGCACCTCTTATACCTTGCCCTATATTGCTCTGTTTTCACGCACCTCTCATAAATTCTGCTATAACGCTGTATTTTTCGCACCTCTCATACCTTCCCCTATATTGCCGTGTTTTCATGCACATCTCATAACGTCCCCTATATCGCTGAGTATTCGTGAACCTCCCATAGCACCCCTATATAACTGTGCCTTCGCGTACCTCTCATACTTTCCCCTATATCGCCCTGTTTTCGCTCACTTCCCATAACTTCCCCGATATCGTTGTGTTTTCGTGCACCTCTCATACCTTCCCTAATATCGCTGCGTTTTCATGTACATCTCATAACGTCCCCTATATCGCTGTGTATTCACGCACCTGCCATAGCATCCCTTATATCGCTGTGCCTTGTGCACCTCTCATACCTTCCCCTATATCGCTGTCTTTTCGCGTACATCCAATAGATTCAACTTTATCGCTGTGTTATTGCACACCTCTCACATCTTCCCCTATATCGCCGTGTTTTTGCTCACCTCTCATAGCTTCCCCTATATCGCCGTGTTTTCGCGCAACTCTCATGTCTTCACCTAGATCGCTATGTTTTTGCTCCTCTCATTACTTCCCCTATATCGCTGTGCTTTCTCGCACCTTTGATACATTCCCCTGTATCGCCGTGTTTTCGCGCACCTCTCAGAATTTTCCCTATATCGCCGTGTTTTCGCGCACTTCCCATAGCGTCCCCTATATCGCTGTGTTTTCGGGCACCTCTCATACCTTCCCCTGTATCACACTGTTTTCGCGCACATCCCATAGCTTCCACTATATTGCCCTGTTTTCGCGCACCTCTCATACCATCCCCTATATCGCCATGTTTTTACGCACCTCCCATACCTCCCCCTATATTGCTGTGCTTTCGTGCACCTCTCATACCTTGCCCTATATTACTGTGTTTTCACTCACCTCTCATAAATTCTGCTATAATGCTGTACTTTTGCGCACCTCTCATACCTTCCCATATATTACCGTGTTTTCAGCAACATCTCATAACGTCCCCTATATCGCTGTGTATTCATGCACCTCCCATAGCACCCCTATATAACTGTGCCTTCGTGTACCGCTCATACCTTCCCCTATATCGCCTTGTTTTCGCTCACTTCCCATAACTTCCCCGATATCGCTGTGTTTTCAGGCACCTCTCATACCTTCCCCTATATCCCCCTGTATTCGCGCACATCCCATAGCTTCCACTATATTGCCCTGTTTTCGCGCACCTCTCATACCATCCCCTATATCGCCCTGTTTTCGTGCACCTCCCATACCTCCCCCTATATTGCTGTATTTTTGTGCACCTCTCATACCTTCCCCTATATTGCCGTGTTTTCATGCACATCTCATAATGTCCCCTATATCGCTGTGTATTTGTGCACCTCCCATAGCACCCCTATATAACTGTGCCTTTGCGTACCTCTCATACCTTCCCCTATATCACCCTGTTTTCGCTCACTTCCCATAACTTCCCCGATATCGCTGTGTTTTTGCACACCTCTCATACCTTCCCCGAGATCGCTGTGTTTTCACGCACATCCCACAGATTCAACTTTATCGCTGTGTTATTGCACACCTCTCACAGCTTCCCCAATATCGCAGTGTTTTTGCTCACCTCTCATAGCTTCCCCTATATCGCCGTGTTTTCGCGCACCTCTCATGTCTTCACCTAGATTGCTATGTTATCGCTCCTCTCATTACTTCCCCTATATCGCTGTGTTTTCTCACACCTCTGATACATTCTCCCATATCGCCGTGCTTTCGTGCACCTCTCATAGCTT
This sequence comes from Mobula birostris, assembly GCF_030028105.1. Lineage (NCBI taxonomy): Eukaryota > Metazoa > Chordata > Chondrichthyes > Myliobatiformes > Myliobatidae > Mobula > Mobula birostris. The sequence goes on from NW_027278433.1 coordinate 171,886, forward strand.
CCCCTATATCGCCGTGTTTTCATGCACATCTCATACCGTCTCTTATATCACTGTGTTTTCGCGCACATCCCATACCATCCCCTATATCGCTGTGCCTTCGTGTACCTCTCATATCTTCCCCTATATCGCTGTGTTTTCATGCACATCTCATAATGTCCCCTATATCGCTGTAATTTCTCGCACCTCTGATACATTCCCCTGTATCGCCATGTTTTCGCGAACTTCTCATAAGTTCCCCTATATCGCCGTGTTTTCACACACGTCCCTATATCGCCGTGTTTTCACACACGTCCCATAGCATCCCCTATATCGCTGTGTGTTCGGGCACCTCTCATACCATCCCCGATATCGCCGTTTTCGCGCACCTCCCATACCTCCCCCTATATTGCTGTGTTTTCGTGCACCCCTCATACCTTGCCCTATATTGCTGTGTTTTCACGCACCTCTCATAAATTCTGCTATAACGCTGTATTTTTGTGCACCTCTCATACCTTCCTCTATATTGCTGTGTTTTCATGCACATCTCATAACGTCCCCTATATCGCTGTGTATTTGTGCACCTCCCATAACTCCCCTATATAACTGTGCCTTCGCGTACCTCTCATACCTTCCCCTATATCGCCCTGTTTTCGCACACTTCCCATAACTTCTGCGATATCGCTGTGTTTTTGCACACCTCTCATACCTTCCCCTATATCGCTGTGTTTTCACGCACCTCTCATGGCTTCCCCAATATCGCCGTGTATTCATGCACATCTCGTACTGTCCCCTTTATCGCAGTGTTTTCCCGCACATTCCATACCGTCCCCTATATTGCTGCATTTTCGCGCACCTCTCATACCTTCCCCTGTATCGCTGTGTTTTCACGCACCTCTCATAACTTCTCCTATATCGCAGTATTATTGCGCACATCTCATACCTTCCCCTATATTGATGTATTTTCATGCAAATCTCATAACGTCCCCGATATCGCTGTGTATTCACGCACCTCCCATAGCATCCCCTATATCGCTGTGCCTTGCGCACCTCCCGTACCTTCCCCTATATCGCTGTCTTTTCGCACACATCCCATAGATTCAACTTTATCACTGTGTTATTGCACACCTCTCAGAGCTTCCCCTATATCGCCGTGTTTTTGCTCACTTTTCATAGCTTCCCCTATATCGCCATGTTTTCGCGCACCTCTCATGTCTTTACCTAGATCGCTATGTTTTCGCTCCTCTCATTACTTCTCCTATATCGCTGTGTTTTCTCGCATCTCTGATACATTCCCCTGTATCGCCGTGTTTTCGCGCACCTCTCATAATTTCCCCTATATCGCCGTGTTTTCGTGCACGTCCCATAGCGTCCCCTATATTGCTGTGTTTTCGGATACCTCTCATACCTTCCCCTATATTTCCGTGTTTTCATGCACATCTCATAACGTCCCCTATATCGCTGTGTATTCATGCACCTCCCATAGCACCACTATATAACTGTGCCTTCACGTACCTCTCATACCTTCCCCTATATTGCCCTGTTTTCGCTCACTTCCCATAACTTCCCTGATATCGCTGTGTTTTTGCACACCTCTCATACCTTCCCCTATATCGATGTGTTTTCACGCACCTCTCATGGCTTCCCCAATATCGCCGTGTTTTCATGCACATTTCATAACGTCCCCTATATCGCTGTGCATTCGCGCACCTCCCGTAAAATCCCCTATATCACTGTGCCTTCGCGCACCTCTCATACCTTCCCCTATATCGCTATGTTTTCGCGCACCTCCAATACCTTCCCCGATATCGCTATGTTTTCCTGCACCTCCCATAGCTTCGACTACATCGTTGTTTTCGCGCACAACCCATAGCTTCACCTTGATCGCTGTGTTATTGCTCACCTCTCATAACTTCCCCTATATCACTGTGTAGTCGCCCACCTCCCATAGCCTCCCACATATTGCTGTGCCTTCGCGCACTTCTCATACCTTCGCCTATATCGCCCTGTTTTCGCACACTTCTCATTCATTCTCCTATGTCGCTGTGCTTTTGTGAACCTCTCATACCTTCCCTAATATCGCTGCGTTTTCATGCACATGTCATAACGTCCCGTATATCGATGTGTATTCACGCACCTCCCATAGCATCCCCTATATTGCTGTGCCTTGCACACCTCTCATACCGTCCCCTATATTGCCGTGTTTTCGCGCACCTCTCATAGCTGCCCCTATATCGCCGTGTTTTCGTACAAATCTCATACCGTCCCCTATATTGCCCTGTTTTCGAGCACCTCCCATACCTTCGCCTGTATCGCTGTGTTTTCGTGCACCTCTCATACCTCCCTCTATATCGCTGTGTTTTCACGCACCTCTCATAACTTCTCCTATATCACTGTGTTTTTGTGCACCTCTTATATCTTCCCTAATATTGCTGCTTTTCCTGCACATCTCATAACGTCCCCTATATCGCTGTGTACTCCCGCACCTCCCATAGCATCCCCTATATCGCTGTGCCTTGCACACCTCCCATACCTCCCCCTATATCGCAGTCTTTTCGCACACATCCCATAGATTCAACTTTATCACTGTGTTATTGCACACCTCTCAGAGCTTCCCCTATATCGCCGTGTTTTTGTTCACCTTTCATAGCTTCCCCTATATCGCCGTGTTTTCGCGCACGTCTCATGTCTTCACCTAGATCGCTATGTTTTCGCGCCTCTCATTACTTCCCCTATATCGCTGTGTTTTCTCGCACCTCTGATACATTCCCCTGTATCGCCGTGTTTTCGCGCACCTCTCATAAATTCCCCTATATCGCCGTGTTTTCGCACACGTCCCATAGCGTCCCCTATATCGCTGTGTTTTCGGGCACCTCTCATACCTTCCCCTATATTGCCGTGTTTTCATGCACATCTCATAACTTCTCCTATATTGCTGCATTTTTGTGCACCTCTCATAACTTCCCCTATATTGCCGTGTTTTCATGCACATCTCATAACGTCCCCTATATCACTGTGTAGTCGCGCACCTCCCATAGCGTCCCATATATTGCTGTGCCTTCGCACACCTCTCATACCTTCCCCTATATCGCCCTGTTTTCGCACACCTCTCATACCTTCCCCTATATCGCTGTGTTTTCACTCACCTCTCATAACTTCTCCAATATCACTGTATTTTTTTGCACATCTCATACCTTCCCCTATATTGATGTGTTTTCATGCACATCTCATAACGTCCCCTATATCGCCCTGTTTTCGCGCACCTCCCATACCTTCTCCTACATCGCTGCATTATCGTGCACCTCCCATAGCTTCACCTACATCGCTGTTTTCGCGCACAACCCATAGCTTCACCTTGATCGCTGTGTTATTGCTCACCTCTCATAGCTTGCCCTATACCACCGTGTTTTCGCACACCTCGCATGTCTTCACCTATATCGCTATGTTTTTGCTCCTATCATTACTTCCCCTATATCGCTGTGTTTTCTCGCACCTCTGATACATTCTCCTGTATTGCCAGGTTTTCGCGCACTCTTACAATTTCCCCTATATTGCCGTGTTCTCGCACACCTCTCATACCTTCCCCTATACCACTGTTTTTTTGCGCACGTCCCATAGCATCCCCTATATCGCTGTGTTTTCTCGCACCTCTGATACATTCCCCTGTATCGCCGTGTTTTCGCGCACATCTCATAGCTTCCACTATATTGCCCTGTTTCTGCGCACCTCTCATGTCTTTCCCTATATCACGGTGTTTTCGCACACCTCTCATACCTTCCCCTATATCGCCCTGTTTTCGCACACCTCTCATACCTTCCCGTATATCGCTGTGTTTTCACGCACCTCTCATAACTTCTCCTATATTGCTGCATTTTTTCGCACCTCTCATAACTTCCCCTATATCGCTGTGTTTTTATGGACATCTCATAACGTCCCCTATATCACTGTGTAGTCGCGCACCTTCCATAGCCTCCCACATATTGCTGTGCCTTCGCGCACTTCTCATACCTTCGCCTATATCGCCCTGTTTTCGCAGACTTCCCATTCATTCTCCTATGTCGCTGTGCTTTTGTGAACCTCTCATACCTTCCCTAATATCGCTGCGTTTTCATGCACATCTCATAATGTCCCCATATCGCTGTGTTTTTACGCACCTCCCATAGCATCCCCTATATCGCTGTGCTTTGCGCACCTCTCATACCTTCCCCTATATCGCTGTCTTTTCGTGCACATCCCATAGATTCAAATTTATCGCTGTATTATTGCACATCTCTCACAGCTTCCCCTATATCGCCGGGTTTTTGCTCACCTCTCATAGCTTCCCCTATATCGCCGTGTTTTCGCGCACCTCTCATGTCTTCACAAAGATCGCTATGCTTTAGCTCCTCTCATTACTTCCCCTATATCGCTGTGTTTTCTCGCACCTCTGATACATTCTCCCATATCGCCGTGTTTTCGCGCACCTCTCATAGCTTCCCCTATATCGCCATGTTTTCCAGCACATCTCATAACGTCCCCTATATCGCTGTGTACTCACGCACATCCCATAGCATCCCCTATATCGCTGTGCCTTGCACACCTCTCATACCTTCCCCTATATCGCTGTGTTTTTGCACACATCCCATAGATTCACCTTTATCGCTGTGTTATTGCTCACTTCTCATAGCTAACCCTATATCGCCGTGTTTTTGCTCACCTCTCATAGCTTCCACTATATTGTCCTGCTTTCACGCACCTCTCATGTCTTCCCCTATATCACTGTGTTTGCGCGAACCTCCCATAGAATCCCCTATATTACTGTGTCTTCGCACTCATCTCATACCTTCCCCTATATCGCTGTGTATTCGTGCACCTTTCATATCTCCTCCTATATCGCTGTGTTTTCACTCACCTCTCATAACTTCTCCTATTTTGCTGTATTTTTGCGCACCTCTCATAACTTGCCCTATATCGCCGTGTTTTTATGCACATCTCATAACGTCCCCTATATCGCTGTGTATTCGCGCACCTCCCATAGAATCCCCTATATCGCTGTGCCTTCGTGCACCTCTCATTCCTTCCCCTATATCGCTGTGTTTTCGTGCACCTCTCATACCTTCCCCTGTATCGCTGTGTTTTCACACACCTCTCATAACTTCTCCTATATCACTGTGTTTTTGTGCACCTATTATATCTCCCTAATATCGCTGCGTTTTAATGCACATCTCATAACGTCCCCATATCGCTGTGTTTTCACGCACCTCCCATAGCATCCCCTATATCGCTGTGCCTTGCGCACCTCTCATACCTTCCCCTATATCGCTGTCTTTTCGCGCACATCCCATAGATTCAACTTTATCGCTGTATTATTGCACATCTCTCACAGCTTCCCCTATATCGCCGTGTTTTTGCTCACCTCTCATAGCTTCCCCTATATCGCTGTGTTTTCACGCACCTCTCATAACTTCTCCTATATTGCTGCATTTTTGTGCACCTCTCATAACTTCCCCTCTATCGCTGTGTTTTCATGCACATCTCATAACGTCCCCTATATCACTGTGTAGTCGCGCACCTCCCATAGCATCCCCTATATTGCTGTGCCTTCGCGCACCTCTCATACCTTCCCCTATGTTGCCCTGTCTTCGCACTCCTCTCATAGCGTTGCCTATATCGCTGTATTTTCGCACACCTCTCATGGTTTCCCGTCTATCGCCGTGTATTCATGCACATCTCAAACCGTCCCATATATCGCTGTGCTTTCGCGCACCTCTCACACCCTCCCCTATATCGCTGTGTTTTCGTGCACCTCTCATACCTTCACTAATTTCGTTGCATTTTCATGCACATCTCATCACGTCCCCTATATCGCTGTGTATTCACGCACCTCCCATAGCATCCTCTATATCGCTGCGCATTCGCACACCTCTCATACCTTCCCCTACATCGCCCTGTTTTAGCATACATCCCATTCCTTCACCTATATCGCTGCTTTCATGTACCTCTCATACCTTCCCCTATATCGCTGTGTATTCGTGCACCTTTCATATCTCCTCCTATATCGCTGTGTTTTCACTCACCTCTCATAACTTCTCCTATTTTGCTGTATTTTTGCGCACCTCTCATAACTTGCCCTATATCGCCGTGTTTTTATGCACATCTCATAACGTCCCCTATATCGCTGTGTATTCGCGCACCTCCCATAGAATCCCCTATATCGCTGTGCCTTCGTGCACCTCTCATTCCTTCCCCTATATCGCTGTGTTTTCGTGCACCTCTCATACCTTCCCCTGTATCGCTGTGTTTTCACACACCTCTCATAACTTCTCCTATATCACTGTGTTTTTGTGCACCTATTATATCTCCCTAATATCGCTGCGTTTTAATGCACATCTCATAACGTCCCCATATCGCTGTGTTTTCACGCACCTCCCATAGCATCCCCTATATCGCTGTGCCTTGCGCACCTCTCATACCTTCCCCTATATCGCTGTCTTTTCGCGCACATCCCATAGATTCAACTTTATCGCTGTATTATTGCACATCTCTCACAGCTTCCCCTATATCGCCGTGTTTTTGCTCACCTCTCATAGCTTCCCCTATATCGCTGTGTTTTCACGCACCTCTCATAACTTCTCCTATATTGCTGCATTTTTGTGCACCTCTCATAACTTCCCCTCTATCGCTGTGTTTTCATGCACATCTCATAACGTCCCCTATATCACTGTGTAGTCGCGCACCTCCCATAGCATCCCCTATATTGCTGTGCCTTCGCGCACCTCTCATACCTTCCCCTATGTTGCCCTGTCTTCGCACTCCTCTCATAGCGTTGCCTATATCGCTGTATTTTCGCACACCTCTCATGGTTTCCCGTCTATCGCCGTGTATTCATGCACATCTCAAACCGTCCCATATATCGCTGTGCTTTCGCGCACCTCTCACACCCTCCCCTATATCGCTGTGTTTTCGTGCACCTCTCATACCTTCACTAATTTCGTTGCATTTTCATGCACATCTCATCACGTCCCCTATATCGCTGTGTATTCACGCACCTCCCATAGCATCCTCTATATCGCTGCGCATTCGCACACCTCTCATACCTTCCCCTACATCGCCCTGTTTTAGCATACATCCCATTCCTTCACCTATATCGCTGCTTTCATGTACCTCTCGTACCTTCCCCTATATCGCTGTGTTTTCGTGCACCTCTCATAACTTCTCCTAATTCGCTGTATTTTTGCGCAGTTCTTATACCATCCCCTATATTGTCGTGTTTTTATGCACATCTCATAACGTCCCCTATATCGCTGTGTATTCGCGCACCTCCCATAGCATCCCTTGTATTGCTGTGCCTTCGCGCACCTCTCATACCTTCCCGTATATCGCCCTGTTTTCGCGCACCTCTCATGTATTCCACTACATCGCTGTGTTTTCTGGCACCTCTGATGCATTCCCCTTTAACGCCAAGTTTTCGCGCACGTCTCATAAATTCTGCTATATCGCCGTGTTTATGCGCACTTCTCATACCTCCCCCTATATAGCCATGTTTTTATGCACATCTCATACCGTCTCCTATATCGCTGTTTTCTCGCGCACCTCCCATAGCATCCCCTATATCGCTGCGCCTTCATGCACCTCTCATAACTTCCCCTAAATCGCCCGGTTTTCGCGCACCTCCTATACCTTCCCTTATATCGCTGCGTTTTCGTTCAACTCTCATACCTTCCCCTATAACGCTGTGTTTTCATGCACATCTCATAACGTCCCCAATTTCGCTGTGTATTCGTGCACCTCCCATAACATCCCCTATATCGCTGTGCCTTCACGCACCTCTCATACCTTCTCCTATATCGCCGTGTTTTCATGCACATCTCATAACGTCCCCTATATCGCTGGGTTTTCACGCACCTCTCATAACTTCCCCTATATCACCCTGCTTTCGAGCACCTGCCATACCTTCCCCTATATCGCTGTGTTTTCGTGTACCTCTCATACCTCCCACTATATTGCTGTGTTTTCACGCACCTCTAATAACTTCTCCTATATTGCTGTATTATTGCACACCTCTCATAACTTCCCCTATATCGCCATGTTTCCGTGCACCTCTCATACCTTCTCTATATCGCTGTGTTTTCACACACCTCTCATAACTTCCCCTATATCGCTGTGTTTTTGTGCACCTCTCATAACTTCCCTAATATCGCTGCCTTTTCATGCACATCTCATCACGTCCCCTATATCGCTGTGTATTCAGGCACCTCCCATGGCATCTTCTGTATCGCTGTGCCTTGCGCACCTCTCATAGCTTCCCCTATATCGCTGTCATTTCGCGCACATCCCATAGATTCACCTTTTTCGCTGTGTTATTGCTCACCTCTCATAGCTTCCCCTGTATGGCCGTGTTTTTGTTCACCTCTCATAGCTTCCCCCATATCGCCGTGTTTTTGCGCACCTCTCATGTCTTCACCTAGATCGCTATGTTTTCGCTCCTCTCAATACTTCCCCTATATCGCTGTGTTTTCTCGCACATCTGATACATTCTCCCGTATCGCCGTGTTTTCGTACACCTCTCATAATTTCCCCTATATCGCCGTGTTCTCGCATGCCTCTCATACCTTCCCCTATATCACTGTGTTTTCGCGAACGTCCCATTGCATCCCCTATATCGCTGTGTTTTCGCGCACCTCTCATACATTCCCCTATATCACCCTGTTTTCGTGCACATCCCATAGCTTCCACTCTATTGCCCTGTTTTCGCGCACCTCTCATGTATTCCACTACATCGCTCTGTTTTCTGGCACCTCTGATGCATTCCCTTGTAACGCCAAGTTTTCGCGCACCTCTCATACTTTCCCCTATATCGCCGTGTTAACGCGCACCTCTCATACCTCCCCCTATATCGCCACGTTTTTATGCACATCTCATCCCGTCTCCTATATCGCTGTGTTTTTGCACACCTACCATAGCATCCCCTATATCGAATGTGCCTTTGTGCACCTCTCATACCTTCCCCTATATCGCCCTGTTTTCGCGCACCTCCTATACATTGCCTTATAAAGCTGCATTTTCGTGCACCTCTCATACCTTCCCCTATATCGCCGTGTTTTCATGCACATATCATAACGTCCCCTATATCACCTGCTTTCGAGCACATCCCATACCTTCCCCTATACCGCTGTGTTTTCGCACACCTCTCATAACTTCTCCTATATCGCTGTGTTTTTGTGCACCTCTCATACCTTCCCTAATATCGCTGCGTTTTCATGCACATCTCATCACGTTCCCTATATCGCTGTGTATTCACGCACCTCCCATTGCATTCCCTATATCACTGTGCCTTGCGCACCTCTCATAGCTTCCCCTATATCGCTGTCTTTTCGCGCTCATCCCATTGATTCACCTTTATCGCTGTGTTATTGCTCACCTCTCATAGCTTCCCCTGTATCGCCGTGTTTTTGCTCACCTCTCATAGCTTCCCCCATATCGCCGTGTTTTCGCGCACCTCTCATGTCTTCACCTAGATCGCTATGTTTTCGCTCCTCTCAATACTTCCCCTATATCGCTGTGTTTTCTCGCACATCTGATACCTCCCCCTATATCGCCGTGTTTTTATACACATCTCATACCGTCCCCTATATTACTGTGTTTACACGCACCTCCCATAGCATCCCCTATATCGCTCTGCCTTCGTGCACCTCTCATACCTTCCCCTATATCACCCTGTTTTCGCGCACCTCCTATACCTTCCCTTGTATCGCTGCGTTTTCGTGCACCTCTCAGACCTTCCCCTATATCGCTGTGTTTTCGTGCACATCTCATAACGTCCCCTATTTCGCTGTGTATTTGTGCACCTCCCATAACATTCCCTATATCGCTGTGCCTTCGCGCATCTCTCATACCTTCCCCTATATCGCCGTGTTTTCATGCACATCTCATAATCTCCCCTATATCACTGGGTTTCCACGCATCTCTCATAACGTCCCCTATATCGCCCTGTTTTCGCGCTCCTCTCATACCTTCCCCTATATCACTGTGTTTTCACGCACCTCTCATAACTTTCCCTATATCGCTGTGTTTTCGCACAACTCTCATGGTTTCCCGACTATCGCCGTGTATTCATGCACATCTCGTACCGTAGCCTATATCGCTGTGTTTTCACACACCTCTCATACCGTCCCCTATATCGCTGTGTTTTCGCACACCTCTCATACCTTTCCCTATATCGCTGTCTTTTCGCGCACATCGCATAGATTCACCTTTATCGCTGTGTTATTGCTCACCTCTCATAGCTTCCCCTACATCGCCGTGTTTTTGCACACCTCTCATAACTTCCCCTGTATCGCCGTGTTTTTGGGCACCTCTCCTGTCTTCCCCTATATCACTGTGTTTTCGCGCACATTCCATAGCATCCCCTATATTGCTGTGCCTTCGCATACCTCTCATAACTTCATCTATATCGCCCTGTTTTCGTGCACCTCCCATTCCTTCACCTATATCGCCCTGGTTTCGCGCACCTGCCATTCCTTCACCTATATCGCTATTTTCGTGCACCTCTCATACCTTCCCTATATCACTGTGTTTTCACACACCTCTCATAACTTCTCCTATATCGCTGTGTTTTTGTGCACCTCTCATAACTTCCCTAATATCGCTGCGTTTTCATGCACATCTCATCACGTCCCCTATATCGCTGTGTATTCACGCACCTCCCATAGCATCCCCTATATCGCTGTGCCTTGCGCACCTCTCATTCCTTCCCCTAAATCGCTGTCTTTTTGCGCACATCCCATAGATTCACTATCGCTGTGTTATTGCTCACCTCTCATAGCTTCCCCTGTATCGCCGTGTTTTTGCTCACCTCTCATAGCTTCCCCTATATTGCCGTGTTTTCGCGCACCTCTCATACCTTCCCCCATATCGCCCTGTTTTCGCGCACCTCCTATAGCTTCCCTTATAAAGCTGCATTTTCGTGCACCTCTCAAACCTTCCCCTATATCGCCGTGTTTTCATGCACATCTCATAACGTCCCCTATATCACCCTGCTTTCGAGCACATCCCATACCTTCCCCTATATCGCTGTGTTTTCGTGTACCTCTCATACCTCCCCCTATATCGCTGTGTTTTCACGCACCTCTAATAACTTCTGCTATATTGCTGTATTATTGCGCACCTCTCATAACTTCCCCAATATCGCCGTGTTTTTATGCACATCTCATAATGTCCCCTATATCGCTGTGTATTCGTGCACCTCCCATACCTTCCCCTATATCGCTGTGTTTTCGTGCACCTTTCATACCTTCCCTTATATCGCTGTGTTTTCGCACACCTCTCATAACTTTTCCTATATCGCTGTGTTTTTGTGCACCTCTCATACCTTCCCCTATATTGCCGTGTTTTCTCGCACCTCTCATACCTTCCCCTATATCGCCCTGTTTTCGCGCACCTCCTATACCTTCCCTTATAAAGCTGCATTTTCGTGCACCTCTCATACCTTCCCCTATATCGCCGTGTGTTCATGCACATCTCATAACGTCCCCTATATCACCCTGCTTTCGAGCACATCCCATACCTTCCACTATATCACCCTGCTTTCGAGCACATCCCATACCTTCCCCTATATCGCTGTGTTTTCATGCACCTCTCATACTTCCCCCTATATCGCTGTGCCTTGCGCACCTCTCATTCCTTCCCCTAAATCGCTGTCTTTTTGCGCACATCCCATAGATTCACTATCGCTGTGTTATTGCTCACCTCTCATAGCTTCCCCTGTATCGCCGTGTTTTTGCTCACCTCTCATAGCTTCCCCTATATTGCCGTGTTTTCGCGCACCTCTCATACCTTCCCCTATATCGCCCTGTTTTCGCGCACCTCCTATAGCTTCCCTTATAAAGCTGCATTTTCGTGCACCTCTCAAATCTTCCCCTGTATCGCCGTGTTTTCATGCACATCTCATAACGTCCCCTATATCACCCTGCTTTCGAGCACATCCCATACCTTCCCCTATATCGCTGTGTTTTCGTGTACCTCTCATACCTCCCCCTATATCGCTGTGTTTTCACGCACCTCTAATAACTTCTGCTATATTGCTGTATTATTGCGCACCTCTCATAACTTCCCCAATATCGCCGTGTTTTTATGCACATCTCATAATGTCCCCTATATCGCTGTGTATTCGTGCACCTCCCATACCTTCCCCTATATCGCTGTGTTTTCGTGCACCTTTCATACCTTCCCTTATATCGCTGTGTTTTTGCACACCTCTCATCACGTTCCCTATATCGCTGTGTATTCACGCACCTCCCATAGCATCCCCTATATCGCTGTGCCTTGCTCGCCTCTCATAGCTTCCCCTATATCGCTGTCTTTTCGCACTCATCCCATTGATTCACCTTTATCGCTGTGTTATTGCTCACCTCTCATAGCTTCCCCTGTATCGCCGTGTTTTTGCTCACCTCTCATAGCTTCCCCCATATCGCCGTGTTTTCGCGCACCTCTCATGTCTTCACCTAGATCGCTATGTTTTCGCTCCTCTCAATACTTCCCCTATATCGCTGTGTTTTCTCGCACATCTGATACCTCCCCCTATATCGACGTGTTTTTATACACATCTCATACCGTCCCCTATATTACTGTGTTTACACGCACCTCCCATAGCATCCCCTATATCGCTCTGCCTTCGTGCACCTCTCATACCTTCCCCTATATCACCCTGTTTTCGCGCACCTCCTATACCTTCCCTTGTATCGCTGCGTTTTCGTGCACTTCTCAGACCTTCCCCTATATCGCTGTGTTTTCACGCACATCTCATAACGTCCCTTATATCGCTGTGTTTTCTCGCACCTCCCATAACATTCCCTATATCGCTGTGCCTTCGCGCACCTCTCATACCTTCCCCTATATCGCCGTGTTTTCATGCACATCTCATAACGTCCCCTATATCGCTGGGTTTCCACGCATCTCTCATAACGTCCCCTATATCGCCCTGTTTTCGCGCTCCTCTCATACCTTCCCCTATATCACTGTGTTTTCACGCACCTCTCATAACCTTCCCTATATCGCTGTGTTTTTGAACACCTCTCATTGTTTCCCGTCTATCGCCGTGTATTCATGCACATCTCATACCGTCCCCTATATCGCTGTGTTTTTGTGCACCTCTCATATCTTCCCTAATATCGCTGCGTTTTCATGCACATCTCATCACGTTCCCTATATCGCTGTGTATTCAGGCACATCCCATAACATCCCCCATATCGCTGTGCCTTCGCGCACCTCTCATATCTTACCCTATATCGCCCTGGTTTCGCGCACCTGCCATTCCTTCACCTATATCGCTGTTTTTGTGCACCTCTCATAAGTTCCCTAATATCGCTGCGTTTTCATGCACATCTCATCACGTCCCCTATATCGCTGTGCCTTGCGCACCTCTCATTCCTTCCCCTAAATCGCTGTCTTTTTGCGCACATCCCTTCGATTCACCTTTATCGCTGTGTTATTGCTCACCTCTCATAGCTTCCCCTGTATCGCCGTGTTTTTGCTCACCTCTCATAGCTTCCCCTATATTGCCGTGTTTTCGCGCACCTCTCATACCTTCCCCTATATCGCTGACTTTTCGTGCATATCCCATAGATTCACCTTTATTGCTGTGTTATTGCTCATCTGTCATAGCTTCCCCTGTATCGCCGTGTTTTTGCGCACCTCTCATAACTTCCCCTACATCGCTGTGTATTCGCGGACCTCCCATAGCATCCCCTATATCGCTGTGCCTTCGCGCCCCTCTCATAGCTTCCCTATATCGCCGTGTTTTCGTGCACCTCTCATGTCGTCACCAAGGTCGCTATGTTTTCACTCCTCTCAATACTTCCCCTATATCGCTGTGTTTTCTCGCACATCTGATACATTCTCCCGTATCGTCGTGTTTTCGCGCATCTCTCATAATTTTACCTATATCGCCGTGTTTTCGCGCATCTCTCATAATTTTACCTATATCGCCGTGTTTTCGCGCACCTCTCGTAATTTCCCCTATATCGCCGTGTTCTCGCACATCTCTCATACTGTCCCCTATATCACTGTGTTTTCGCGCACATCCCATAGCGTCCCCTATATCACTGTGTTTTCTCGCATCTCTGATGCATTTCACTGTATCGCCGTTTTCGCGCACCTCTCATGTATGCCACTCCATCGCTGTGTTTTAGCTCACCTCTCATACCTCCCCCTATATCGCCGTGTTTTTATGCACATCTCATACCGTCCCCTATATTACTGTGTTTTCGCGCACCTCCCATAGCATCGCCTATATCGCTGTGTTTTCGTGCACCTCTCATACCTCCCCCAATATCGCTGTGTTTTCACGCACCTCTCATAACTTCCCCCATATCGCTGTATTTTTGTGCACCTCTCGTGGCTTCCCCAATATCGCCGTGTTTTCATGCACGTCTGTTAATGTCCCCTATATCGCTGGGTATTCGCGCACCTCCCATAGCATCCCTTATATTGCTGTGCCTTCGCACACCTCTCATACCTTCCCCTATATCGCCCTGTTTTCGCGCATCTTCCATACCTTCCCCTATATCGCTGTGTTTTCATGCACCTCTCATACCTCCCCCCATATCACTGTGCTTTCACGCGCCTCTCATAACTTCCACTATATCGCTGTGTTTTTGCACACCTCTCATACCTTCCCCTATAATGCTGTGTTTTCGCGCGCTTCTCATGGAATCCCCAATATCGCCATGTATTCATGCACATCTCATACCGTCCCCTATATCACTGTGTTTTCTCGCACCACTGATGGCTTCCCCGATATCGCCGTGTATTCATGCACATCTCATACCGTCCCCTATATCGCTGTGCTTTCGCGCACCTCTCATACCTTCCCCTATATCACTGTGTCTTCACGCACCTCTCTTAACTTCCGCTATATCGCCGTGTTTTTGCGCACCTCTCATAACTTACCCTATATCGCCGTGTTGTTATGCACATCTCATAACGTCCTCTATATCGCTGTGTATTCGCGCACCTCCATAGCATCCCTTCTATCGCTGTGCCTTCGCGCACCTCTCATACCTTCCCAAATATCGCCCTGTTTTCGCGCATGTCCCATTCCTTCACCTATATCACTGTTTTCGTGCACCTCTCATACCTTCTCCTATATCGCTGTGCCTTCGCGCACCTCTCATGCATTCCCGTACATCGCCCTGTTTTCGTGCACCTCCCATACCTTCCACGATATCGCTGTATTTTCGTGCTCCTCTCCTACCTTCCCCTATATTGCTGTATTTTCACGCACCTCTCTTAACTTCTCCTATATCGCTGTGTTTTTGCACACCTCTTATACCTTCCCCTATATCGCTGTGTTTTCAGGCACCTCTCATGTCTTCCCTAATATCGCCGTGTATTCATGCACATCTCATACCGTCCCCTATATTGCTGTGTTTTCGCGCACCTCCCATACCTTCCCCGATATCGCTGTATTTTCGTGCTCCTCTCCTACCTTTCCCTATATTGCTGTGTTTTCACGCACCTCTCTTAACTTCTCCTATATCGCTGTGTTTTTGCACACCTCTCATACCTTCCCCCATATCGCTGTGTTTTCAGCACCTCTCATGTCTTCCCCAATATCGCCGTGTATTCATGCACATCTCATATCTTTCCCTATATCACTGCGTTTTCGTGCACCTTTCATACCTTCCCCTATATCGCTGTGTTTTCGCACACCACTCATAACTTCTCCTATATCGCTGTGTTTTGTGCACCTCTCATACCTTCCCTAATATCACTGCATTTTCATGCACATCTCATCACGTCCACTATATCGCTGTGTATTCACGCACCTCCCATAGCATCCCCTATACCGCTGTGCCTTGCGAACCTCTCATAGGTTCCACTATATTGCTGTGTTTTTGCTCACCTCTCATAGCTTTCCCTATATCGCCATGTTTTCGCGCACCTCTCATGTCTTCACCTTGATCGCTATGTATTCGATCCTCTCAATACTTCCCCTATATCTCTGTGTTTTCTCGCACATCTGATACATTCTCCCGTATCGCCGTGTTCTCGCACACCTCTCATAACTTCCCCTATGTTTTCCCCTGTGTTTTCGCGCACGTCCCATTGCGTCCCCTATATCGCTGTGTTTTCGCGCACCTCTCATACCTTCCCCTATATCGCTGTGTTTTCATGCACCCCTCATACCTCCCCCTATATCGCTGTGTTTTCACACACCTCTCATACCTTCCCCTATATCGCTGTGTTTTCGTGCACCTCTCATACCTCCCCCTATATCGCTGTGCCTTGCGGACCTCTCATACATTCCCCTATATCGCTGTCTTTTCGCACACATCCCATAGATTCACCTTTATCGCTGTGTTATTGCTCACCTCTCATAGCTTCCCCTATATCGCCGTGTTGTCATGCACATCTCATAACGTCCTCTATATTGCAGTATATTCGCGCACCTCCCATAGCTTCCCTTATATCACTGTGCTTTCGTGCACCTCTCATACCTTCCTAAATATCGCCCTGTTTTCGCGCACCTCGCATTCCTTCACCTATATCGCTGTTTTCGTGCACCTCTCATGCATTCCCGTATACCGCTGTGTTTTTGCACACCTCTCATACCTTCCCCAATATCACCGTGTTTTCACGCACCTCTCATAACCTCCCCTCTATCGCCCTGTTTACGCGCTCCTCTCATACCTTCACCTATATCACTGTGTTTTCACGTAGCTCTCATACCTTCCCCTATAGCACTGTGTTTTCGCACACCTCTCATGGCTTCCCGACTATCGCCGTGAATTCATGCACATCTCATACCTTCCCCTATATCGCTGTGCTTGCGCGCACCTCCCATAGCTTCGCCTACATCGCTGTTTTCGCGCACCTCTCATACATTCCCCTATATCGATGTATTTTTGTGCACATCTCATACCTTTCCCTATATTGATGTGTTTTCATGCACATCTCATAACATCCCCTATATACCTCTGTATTTGCGCACCTCCCATACTATCCCTTATATCACTGTGCCTTCGCGCACCTCTCATGTATTCCTATATATCGCCCTGTTTTCGCACACCTCCCATACCGTCCCCTATATCGCTGCATTTTCGCACACCTCTCATGGCTTCCCCAATATCGCCGAGTTTTCATGCACATCTCATAACGTCTGCTATAACTCTGTGTATTCACGCACCTCCCATAGCATCCCCTATATTGCTGTGCCTTCGCACACCGCTCATACCTTCCCCTATATTGCCCTGTTTCCCGCGCACCTCCCATGGCTTCGCATATATCGCTGTGTTTTTGCGCACCTCTCATACCTTCCCCTATATCGCCCTGTTTTCGCGCACATCCCATAACTTCAACATTATCGCTGTGTTATTGCTTACCTCTCATAGCTTCCCCTATATCGCCATGTTTTCGTGCACCTCTCATGTCTTCACTTATATCGCTGTGTTTCTGCTCCTCTCATTACTTCCCCTATAACGCTCTGTGTTCTCGCACTTCTGATACTGTTCCCTGTATCAACGTGTTTTCGCTCAACTCTCATAATTTCACCTATATCGCCGTGTTCTCGCACACCTCTCATATCTTCCCCTATATCACTGTGTTTTCGCGCACGTCCAATAGTGTCCCCTATATCGCTGTGTTTTCACGCACCTCTCATGTCTTCCCCTATATCACTGTGTTTTTGTGCACCTCCCATACCATCCCCTATATTGCTGTGCCTTCGCACACCTCTCATACCTTTCCCTATATCGCCCTGTTTTCGAGCACCTCCCATACCTTCCCCTATATTGCTGTGTTTTCGTGTATCTCTCATAACTTCTCCTGTATTGCTGTATTTTTGCGTACCTCTCATAACTTCCCCTATATTGCCGTGTTTTTATGCACATCTCATAACGTCCCCTATATCGCTGTGTATTCGCGCAACTCCCATAGCATCCCCTATATCGCTGTGCCTTCGTGCACCTCTCATACCTTCCCCTATATCACACAGTTTTCGCGCACCTCCGATTCCTTCCCCTATATCGCTGTGTTTTCGTGCACCTTTCATACCTTCCCCTATATCGCTGTGTTTTCACACACCTCTCATAACTTCTCCTATATCACTGAGTTTTTGTGCACCTCTAATACCTTCCCTAATATCGCTGAGTTTTCATGCACATCTCATCACGTCCCCTATATCGCTGTGTATTCGCGCACCTCCCATAGCATCCCCTATATCGCTGTGCCTTGTGCAGCTCTCATAGCTTCCCCTATATCGCTGTCTTTTCGCGCACATCCCATAGATTCAGCTTTATCGCTGTGATATTGCTCACCTCTCATAACTTCCCCTGAATCGCCGAGTTTTTGCACACCTCTCATGTCTTCACCTAGATCGCTATATTTTCGCTCCTCTCAATACTTCCCCTATATCGCTGTGTTTTCTCGCAGAATTGATACATTCTCCCGTATCGCTGTGCCTTCGTACACCTCTCATTATTTCCCCTATATCGCCGTGTTCTCGCGCACTTCTCATACCTTCCCTTATATCACTGCGTTTTCGAGCTCCTCTCATACCTTCCCCTATATGGCTGTGTTTTCATGCACATCTCATAACGTCCCCTATATCGCTGTGTATTCCTGCATCTCCCATTCCTTCCCGAATATATCTCTGTGTTTTCGTGCACCTTTCATATCTTCCCCTATATCGCTGTGTTTTCGCACACCTCTCATAACTTCTCCTATATCGCTGTGTTTTCGCACACCTCTCATAACTTCTCCTATATCGCTGTGTTTTTTTGCACCTCTGATTCCTTCCCTAATATCGCTGCGTTTTCATGCACATCACATCACGTCCCCTATATCGCTGTGTATTCACGCACCTCCAATAGCATCCCCTATATTGCTGTGCCTTGCGCACCTCTCATAGCTTCCCCTATATCGCTGTCTTTTCGCGCACATCCCATAGATTCACCTCTATCGCTGTGTTATTGCTCACCTCTCATAGCTTCCCCTGTATCTCCGTGTTTTTGCTCACCTCTCATAGCTTCCCCTATATCGCCGTGTTTTCGCGCACCTCTCATGTCTTCACCTAGATCGCTATGTTTTCGCTCCTCTCAATGCTTCCCCTATATCGCTGTGTTTCTCGCACATCTGATACATTCTCCCGTATCGCCGCGTATTCTCACACCTCTCATTATTTCCCCTATATCGCCGTGTTCTCGCACACCTCTCATACCTTACCCTATATCACTGTGTTTTCGCGCATCTCTCATACATTCCCCTATATCGCCCTGTTTTTGCGCACATCCCATTACTTCACCTTTATCGCTGTGTTATTGCTTACCTCTCATAGCTTCCCCTATATCGCCGTGTTTTTGCGCACCTCTCATGTCTTCACCTATATCGCTGTGTTTCTGCTCCTCTCATTACTTCCCCTACATCGCTCTGTGTTCTCGCACTTCTGATACAGTTCCCTGTATCAACGTGTTTTCGCGCACCTCTCATAATTTCACCTATATCGCCCTGTTCTCGCACACCTCTCATATCTTCCCCTATATCACTGTGTTTTCGCGCACGTCCAATAGCGATCCCTATATCGCTGTGTTTTCACGCACCTCTCATGTCTTCCCCTATATCACTGTGTTTTCACGCACCTCCCATAGCATCCTCTATATCACTGTGCCTTCGCACACCTCTCATACCTTCCCCTATATTGCCCTGCTTTCGAGCACCTCTCATACCTTCCCCTATATCACTGTGTTTTCACGCAGCTCTCATACCTTCCCCTATATCGCTGTGTTTTCGCAAACCTCTCATTGCTTCCCGACTATCGCCGTGTATTCATGCACATCTCATTCCTTCCCCTATATCGCTATGCTTTCGCGCACCTCCCATAGCTTCGTCTACATCGCTGTTTTCGCGCACCTCTCATACCTTCCCCTATATCGATGTATTTTTGCACACATCTCATACCTTCCCCTATATTGATGTGTTTTCATGCACATCTCATAACGTCCCCTATATCGCTGGGTATTTGCGCAACTCCCATACTATCCCTTATATCACTGTGCCTTCGCGCACCTCTCATGCATTCCCGTATATCACCCTGTTTTCGCGCACCTCCTATAGCTTTGCCTACATTGCTGTTTTCGCGCACCTCTCATACCTTCCCCTATATCGATGTATTTTTGCGCACATCTCATAACGTCCCCTATATCGCTGTGTATTTGCGCACATCCCATACCATCCCCTATATCACTGTGCCTTCGCGCACCTCTCATGCATTCCCGTATATCGCTGTGTTTTTGCACACCTCTCATACCTTCCCTAATATCACCGTGTTTTCATGCACATCTCATAACGTCCCCAATGTCGCTGGGTTTTCACACACCTCTCATAACTTCCCCTATATCGCCCTGTTTTCGCGCTCCTCTCATACCTTCACCTATATCACTATGTTTTCACGCAGCTCTCATACCTTCACCTATATCGATGTATTTTTGCGCACATCTCATACCTTCCCCTATATCGCTGTGCTTTCGCGCACCTCCCATAGCTTCGCCTACATCGCTGCTTTCGTGCACATCCCTTAGCTTCACCTTGATCGCTGTGTTATTGCTCACCTCTCATAGCTTACCCTATATCGCCGTGTTTTCACGCACCTCGCATGTCTTCACCTATATCACTATGTTTTCACCCCTATCATTACTTCCCCTATATCGCTGTGTTTTCTCGCACCTCTGATACATTCTCCTGTATTGCCATGTTTTCGTGCACCTCTTACAATTTCCCCTATATCGTCGTGTTCTCGCACACCTCTCATACCTTCCCCTATATCACTGTTTTTTTGCGCATGTCCCATAGCGTCCCCTATATCGCTGTGTTTTCTGGCACCTCTGATACATTCCCCTGTATCGCCGTGGTTTCGCGCACATCCCACAGGTTCCACTATATTGCCCTGTTTCTGCGCAGTTCTTATACCTTCCCCTATATTGCCGTGTTTTCGTGCACATCTCATAACGTCCCCTGTATCACTGTGTATTCGCGCACCTCCCATAGCATCCCTTATATTGCTGTGCCTTCGCGCACATCTCATACCTTCCCCTATGTCGCCCTGTTTTCGCACACCTCCCATACCGTCACCTATATCGCTGTATTTTCGCACACCTCTCATAGCTTCCCCAATATCGCTGTGTTTTCATGCACATCTCATAACGTCCCCTATATCGCTATGTATTCGCGCACCTCCCATAGCATCCCTTATATTGCTGTGCTTTCGCGCACCTCTCATACATTCCTCTATATCGCCCTGTTTGCGCGCACCTTCCATACCTCCCCCTATATCGCTGTGTTTTCATGCACCTCTCATAATTTCTCCTTATCGCCGTATTTTTGCGCACCTCTCATGGCTTCCCCAATATCGCCGTGTTTTCATGCACATCTCTTAACGTCCCATATATCGCTGTGCATTCGCGCACCTGCCATAGCATCCCCTATATCGCTGTGCCTTAACGCACCTCTCATACCTTCCCCTATGTCGCCCTGTTTTCGCACACCTCCCATAGCATCCCCTATATCGCTGTGCCTTCGCGCACCGCTCATACCTTCCCCTATATCGCCCTGTTTACCACGCACCTCCCATGGCTTCGCCTACATCGCTGTGTTTTTGTGCACCTCTCATACCTTCCCCTATATCGCCCTGTTTTTGCGCACATCCCATAACTTCACCTTTATCACTGTGTTATTGCTTACCTCTCATAGCTTCCCCTATATCGCCGTGTTTTCGTGCACCTCTCATGTCTTCACCTATATCGCTGTGTTTCTGCACCTCTCATTACTTCCCCTATATCACTCTGTGTTCTCGCACTTCTGATACAGTTCCCTGTATCAATGCTTTTTCGCGCACCTCTCATAATTTCACCTATATCGCCCTGTTCTCGCACACCTCTCATATCTTCCCCTATATCACTGTTTTTTTGTGCATGTCCCAAAGCATCCCCTATATCGCTGTGTTTTCTCGCCCCTCTGATACATTACCCTGTATCGTCGTGGTTTCGCGCACATCCCATACCTTCCCCAATATCGCTGTGTTTTCGTGCACCTCTCATACCTTCCCTTATCTCGCTGTGTTTTCACGCACCTCTCATAACTTCTCCTATATCACTGTATTTTTGTGCAGCTCTTATACCTTCCCCTATATCGCTGTGTTTTCATGCACATCTCATAGAGTCCTCTATATCGCTGTATATTCGCGCACTTCCCATAGCATCCCTTATATTGCTGTGCCTTCGCTCACCTCTCATACCTTCCCCTATATCGCCCTGTTTTCGCGCACCTTCCATTCCTTCCCCTATATCGCTGTGTTTTCATGCACCTCTCATACCTCCCCCTATATCGCTGTGTTTTCACGCACCGCTCATAATTTCTCCTATATCGCCGTATTTTTGCTCACCTCTCATGGCTTCTCCAATATCGCCGCATTTTCATGCACATCTCTTAACGTCCCAGATATCGCTGTGTATTCGCGCAACTGCCATAACATCCCCTATATCGCTGCGCCTTCACGCACCTCTCATACCTTCCCCTATATCGCCCTGTTTCCCGTGCACCTCCCATGGCTTCGCCTACATCGCTGCGTTTTTGCGCACCTCTCATACCTTCCCCTATATCGCCGTGTTCTCGCACACCTCTCATATCTTCCCCTATATCACTGTGTTTTCGCGCACATCCAATAGCGTCCCCTATATCGCTCTGTTTTCACGCACCTCTCATGTCTTCCCCTATATCACTGTGTTTTCGTGCATCTCCCATACCATCCCCTATATTGCTGTGTTTCGCACACGTATCATACCTTTCCCTATATCACCCTGTTTTCGAGCAGCTCCCATACCTTCCCCTATATCGCTGTGTCTTCGTGTACCTCTCATAAGTCCCCTTATATCGCTGTGTTTTCACGCACCTCTCATAACTTCCCCTGTATTGCTGTATTTTTGCTCACCTCTCATAACTTCCCCTATATTGCCATGTTTTTATCAACATCTCATAACGTCCCTATATCGCTGTGTATTCGCGCACCTCCCATAGCATCCCTTATATCGCTGTGCCTTCGCGCACCTCTCATACCTTCCCTTATATCGCCCTGTTTTCGTGCACATCCCATACATGCCATTATATTGCCCTGTTTTTGCGCACCTCTCATGTCTTCCACTACATCGCTGTGTTTTCTGGCACCTCTGATGCATTCCCCTGTAACACCAAGTTTTCGCGCACCTCTCATACTTTCCCCTATATCGCCGTGTTTACGCGCACCTCTCATACCGTCTCCTATATCGATGTGTTTTCGCGCACCTCCCATAGCGTCCCCTATATCGCTGTGCCTTCGTGCACCTCTCATACCTTCCCCTGTATTGCCCTGTTTTCGCGCACCTCCTATACCTTCCCTTATATCACTGCGTTTTCGTGCACCTTTCATACCTTCCCCTATATCGCTGTGTTTTCGCACACCTCTCATAACTTTTCCTATATCGCTGTGTTTTGTGCACCTCTCATACCTTCCCTAATATCACTGCGTTTTCATGCACATCTCATCACGTCCACTATATCGCTGTGTATTCACGCACCTCCCATAGCATCCCCTATACCGCTGTGCCTTGTGAACCTCTCATAGGTTCCACTATATCGCTGTGTTTTTGCTCACCTCTCATAGCTTTCCCTATATCGCCATGTTTTCGCGCACCTCTCATGTCTTCACCTCGATCGCTATGTATTCGATCCTCTCAATACTTCCCCTATATCTCTGTGTTTTCTCGCACATCTGATACATTCTCCCGTATCGCCGTGTTTTCGCACACCTCTCATAATTTCCCCTATTTCGCCGTGTTCTCGCGCACCTCTCATAACTTCCCCTATGTTTTCCCCTGTGTTTTCGCGCACGTCCCATTGCGTCCCCTATATCGCTGTGTTTTCGCGCACCTCTCATACCTTCCCCTATATCGCTGTGTTTTCACGCACCTCTCTTAACTTCTCCTATATCGCTGTGATTTTGCACACCTCTCATACCTTCCCCTATATCGCTGTGTTTTCAGGCACCTCTCATGGCTTCCCCAATATCGCCGTGTATTCATGCACATCTCATACCGTCCCCTATATCGCTGTGTTTTCGCACACCTCCCATAGCTTCGCCTACATCGCTGTTTTCGCGCATATCCCATAGCTTCACCTTGATCGCTGTGTTATTGCTCACCTCTCATAGCTTACCCTGTATCGCCATGCTTTCGCGCACCTCGCATGTCTTAACCTATATCACTATGTTTTCACTCCTATCATTACTTCCCCTATATCGCTGTGTTTTCTCGCACCTCTGGTACATTCTCCTGTATTGCCATGTTTTCGCGCACCTCTTACAATTTCCCCTATATCGCCGTGTTCTCATACACCTCTCATACCTTCCCCTATATCACTGTCTTTTTGCTCATGTCCTATAGCGTCCCCTATATCGCTGTGTTTTCTCGCACCTCTGATACATTCCCCTGTATCGCCGTGGTTTCGCCCACATCACATAGGTTCCCCTATATCACCCTGTTTTCGCGCACCTCCCATACCTTCCCCAATATCGCTTTGTTTTCGTGCACCTCTCCTACCTTCCCTTATATCGCTGTGTTTCCACGCACCTCTCATAACTTCTCCTATATCGCTGTATTTTTGCGCAGCTCTTATACCTTCCCCTATATTGCCGTGTTTTCATGCACATCTCATAATGTCCCCTATATCGCTGCGTATTCGCGCACCTCCCATAGCATCTATAATATAGCGGTGTCTTCGCGCACCTCTCATACCTTCCTCTATATCACTGTGTTTTCACGCACCTCTCATAATTTCTCCTATATTGCCGTATTTTTGCGCACCACTCATGGCTTCCCCAATATCGCCGTGTTTTCATGCATATCTCTTAACGTCCCCTATATCTCTGTGTATTCACGCAACTCCCATAGCATCCCCTGTATCGCTGTGCCTTCGCGCGCCTCTCATACCTTCCCCTATATCGGTGTGTTTTCATGCACATCTCATAACGTCCCCTATATCGCTGTATTTTTGCGCAGCTCTTATACCTTCCCCTATATTGCCGTGTTTTCATGCACATCTCATAATGTCCTCTATATCGCTGCGTATTCGCGCACCTCCCATAGCATCCCTTATATTGCTGTGTCTTCGCGCACCTCTCATACCTTCCTCTATATCGCCCTGTTTTCGCGCATCTTCCATAACCTTCCTTATATCACTGTGTTTTCATGCACCTCTCATACCTCCACCTATATCGCTGTGTTTTCACGCACCTCTCATAATTTCTCCTATATCGCCATATTTTTGCGCACCACTCATGGCTTCCCCAATATCGCTGTGTTTTTGTGCACCTCTCATACCTTCCCCAATATCGCCCTGTTTTCGCGCATCTCCTATACATTCCCTTATATTGCTGCGTATTCGTGCACCTCTCATACCTTCCCGTACATTGCCCAGTGTTCGCCAACCTCCTATACCTTCCCTTGTATCGCTGCATTTTCGTGCACCTCTCATACCTTCCCCTATATCGCTGTGTTTTCATGCACATCTCATAACGTCCCCTATTTCGCTGTGTAATCGTGCACCTCCCATAACATTCCCTATATCGCTCTGCCTTCACGCACCTCTCATACCTTCCCCTATATCACCGTGTTTTCATGCACATCTCATAACGTCCCCTATATTGCTGGGTTTTCACGCACCTCTCATAACTTCCCCTATACCGCTGTGTTTTCGCACACCTCTCATGATTTCCGGTCTATCGCCGTGTATTCATGCACATCTCATATCGTCCCGTATATCGCTGTGCTTTCGCTCACCTCTCATACCTTCCCCTATATCGCTGTGTTTTTGTGCACCTCTTATAACTTCGCGACATCGTTGCATTTTCATGCACATCTCATCATGTCCCCTACATCGCTGTGCATTCACGCACCTCGCATAGTATCTCCTATGTCGCTGTGCCTTCGCGCACGTCTCATACCTTCCCCTATATCGCAGTCTTTTCGCGCACATCCCATAGATTCACCTTTATCGCTGTATTATTGTTCACCTCTCATAGCTTCCCCTGTATTGCCGTGTTTTTGCTCACCTCTCATAGCTTCCCCTATATCGCCGTGTTTTCGCGCACCTCTCCTGTCTTCCCCTATATCATTGTGTTTTCGCGCACCTTCCATAGCATCCCCTATATTGCTGTGCCTTCGCATACCTCCACTAACTTCATCTATATCACCCTGTTTTCGAGCACCTGACATACCTTCCCCTATATCGCTGTGTTTTTGTGCACCTCTCATACCTCCCTCTATATCGCTGTGCCTTGCGCACCTCTCATACCTCCCCCTATATCACCCTGTTTTCGTGCACCTCTCCTACCTTCAGCAACACCGCTGTGTTTTCACACACCTCTCATAACTTCTCCTATATCACTGTGTTTTTTTTGCACCTCTCATACCTTCCCTAATATCGCTGCATTTTCATGCACATCTCATCACGTCCCCTATATCGCTGTGTATTCACACACCTCCCATAGCATCCCCTATATCGCTGTGCCTTGCGCACCTCTCATACCTTCCCCTATATCGCTGTCTTTTTGCGCACATCCCATAGATTCACCTTTATCGCTGTGTTATTGCTCACCTCTCATAGCTTCCCCTGTATCACCGTGTTTTTGCTCACCTCTCATAGATTCCCCTATATCGCCCTGTTTTCGTGCACCTCCCATACCTTCCCCGATATCGCTGTGTTTTCGTGCTCCTCTCATACCTTCCCCTATATCGCTGTGTTTTCTCGCACCTCCGATACATTCTCCTGTATTGCCATGTTTTCGCGCACCTCTTACAATTTCCCCTGTATCGCAGTGTTCACGCACACCTCTCATACCTTCCCCTATATCACTGTTTTTTTGCGCATGTCCCATAGCTTCCCCTATATCGCTGTGTTTTCGCGCACCTCACATACCTTCCCCTATATCGCCCTGTTTTCGCGCACCTCCGATTCGTTCCCCTATATCGCTGTGCTTTCGTGCACCTCCGATTCCTTCCCCTATATTGCTGTGCTTTCGTGCACCTTTCATACCTTCCCCTATATCACTGTGTTTTCACACACCTCTCATAACTTCTCCTATATCGCTGTGTTTTTGTGCACCTCTCATACCTTCCCTAATATCGCTGAGTTTTCATGCACATCTCATCACATCCCCTATATCGCTGTATATTCACACACCTCCCATCGCATCCCCTATATCGCTGTGCCTTGCGCACCTCTCATAGCTTCCCCAATATTGCTGTCTTTTCGCGCACATCTCCATAGATTCAGCTTTATCGCTGTGTTTTTGCTCTCCTCTCATAGCTTCCCCTGCATCGCCGTGTTTTTGCTCACCTGTCATGTCTTCACCTAGATCACTATGTTTTCGCTCCTCTCAATACTTCCCCTATATCGCTGTGTTATCTCGCACAATTGATACATTCTCCCGTATCGCCGTGTTCTCGCACACCTCTCATAACTTCCCCTATATCGCTGTGTTTTCGCGCACCTCTCATACCTTCCCCTATATCGCCCTGTTTACGCGCACATCCCATACCTTCCACTATATTGCCCTGTTTTCGCGCACCTCTCATGTCTTCCACTACATCGCTGTGTTTTCTGGCATCTCTGATGCATTCCCATGTAACGCCAAGTTTTCGCGCACCTCTCATACTTTCCCCTATATCGCCGTGTTTACGCGCACCTCTCATACCTCCCCGTATATCGCCATTTTTTTATGCACATCTCATACCATCTCCTATATCGCTGTGTTTTCGCGCACCTCCCATAGCATCCCCATATCGCTGTGCCTTCGTGCACCTCTCATACCTTCCCCTATATTGACGTTTTCGCGCACCTCCTATAACTTCCCTTATATCACTGCGTTTTCGTGCACCTCTCATACCTTGCACTATGTCGCTGTGTTTTCATGCACATCTCATAACGTCCCCTATATCGCTGGGTTTTTAGACACCTCTCATAACTTCCCCTATATCGCCCTGCTTTCGAGCACCTCCCATACCTTCCCCGATATCGCTGTGTTTTCGTTTACCTCTCATACCTCCCCCTATATCGCTGTGTTTTCACGCACCTCTCATAACTTCCCCTATACTGCCGTTTTTTTATGCACATCTCATAACGAACCCTATTTCGCTGTGTATTCGTGCACCTCCCATAACATCCCCTATATCGCTGTGCCTTCGTGCACCTCCCATACCTTCCCCTATATCGCCCTGTTTTCGCCCACCTCCAATACCTTCCCTTATATCACTGTGTTTTCATGCACCTCTCATACCTCCCCCTATATCGTTGTTTTTTCACGCACCTCTCATAACTTCTCCTATATTGCTGTAGTTTTGCGCACCTCTCATAACTTCCCCTATAATGCCGTGTTTTTATGCACATCTCATAATGTTCCCTATGTCGCTGTGTATTCACGCACCTCCCATAGCATCCCCTATATCGCTGTGTCTTGCGCACCTCTCATAGCTTCCCCTATATCGCTGTCTTTTCGCGCACATCCCATAGATTCACCTTTATCGCTGTGTTATTGCTCACCTCTGATAGCTCTGATATCGCCCTGTTTTTGCTCACCTCTCATAGCTTCCCCTATATCGCCGTGTTTTCGCGCACTTCTCAGGTCTTCACCTAGATCACTATGTTTTCGTTCCTCTCAATACTTCCCCTATATCGCTGTTTTCTCGCACATCTGATACATTCTCCCGTATAGCCGTGTTTTCGCACACCTCTCATAATTTCCCCTATGTCGCCGTGTTCTCGTAGACCTCTCATAGCTTTCCCTATATCACTGTGTTTTCGCACACGTCCCATTGCGTCCCCTGTATCGCTGTGTTTTCGCGCACCTCTCATACCTTCCCCTATATAGCCCTATTTTCATGCACATCCCATAGCTTCCACTGTATTGCCCTGTTTTCGCACACCTCTCATGTATTCCACTACATCACTGTGTTTTCTGGCACCTCTGATGCATTCCTCTGTAACGCCAAGTTTTCGCGCACCTCTCATACTTTCCATTATATCGCCCTGTTTACGCGCACCTCTCCAACCTCTCCCTATATCGCCATGTTTTTATGCACATTTCATACTGTCTCCTATATCGCTGTGTTTTCGCACACCTCCCATAGCATCCCCTATATTGCAGTGCCTTCGTGCACCTCTCATACCTTCCCCTATATCGCCCTGTTTTCGCGCACCTCTTATGTATTCCACTACATCGCTGTGTTTTCTGGCACCTCTGATGCATTCCCCTGAAACGCCAAGTTTTCGCACACATCTCATACTTTCCCCTATATCGCCGTGTTTACGCGCACCTCTCATACCTCCCCCTATATCGCCATGTTTTTATGCACATTTCATACCGTCTCCTATATCGCTGTTTTCTCACGCACCTCCCATAGCATCCCCTATATCGCTGTGCCTTCATGCACCTCTCATACCTTCCCCTAAATCGCCCTGTTTTCGCGCACCTCCTATACCTTCCCTTATATCGCTGCGTTTTCGTGCACCTCTCATACCTTCCCGTATAACGCTGTGTTTTCATGCACATCTCATAATGTCCCCTATTTCGCTGTGTATTCGTGCAATTCCCATAACATCCCCTATATCGCTGTGCCTTCGCGCACCTCTCATACCTTCCCCTATAATGCCGTGTTTTCATGCACATCTCATAACGTCCCCTATATCGCTGGGTTTTCACGCACCTCTCATAACTTCCCCTATATCACCCTGCTTTCGAGCACCTCCCATACCTTCCCCTATATCGCTGTGTTTTCGTGTACCTCTCATACCTCCCCCTATATTGCTGTGTTTTCGCGCACCTCTAATAACTTCTCCTATATTGCTGTATTATTGCGCACCTCTCATAACTTCCCCTATATCGCCGTGTTTTCATGCACCTCTCATACCTTCCCTATATCGCTGTGTTTTCACACACCTCTCATAACTTCCCCTATATCGCTGTGTTTTTGTGCACCTCTCATAACTTCCCTAATATCGCTGCATCTTCATGCACATCTCATCACGTCCCCTATATCGCTGTGTATTCACGCACCTCTCATACCTCCCCCTATATCGCTGTGCCTTGCGCACCTCTCATACCTTCCCCTATATCGCTGTCTTTTCGCGCACATCCCATAGATTCACCTTTATCGCTGTGTTATTGCTCACCTCTCATAGCTTCCCTCATATGTCCGTGTCTTTGCGCACCTCTCATGTCTTCACCTAGATCGCTATGTTTTCACTCCTCTAAATACTTACCCTATATCGCTGTGTTTTCTCGCACATCTGATACATTCTCCCATATCGCCGTGTTTTCGCACACCTCTCATACTTTCCCCTATATCGCCGTGTTCTCGCACACTTCTCATACCTTCCCCTATATCACTGTGTTTTCGCGAACGTCCCATTGCGTCCCCTATATCATCCTGTTTTCGCGCACCTCTCATTAATTCCCCTATATCACCCTGCTTTCGAGCACCTCCCATACCTTCCCCTATATCGCTGAGTTTTCGTGTACCTCTCATACCTCCCCCTATATTGCTGTGTTTTCACGCACCTCTAATAACTTCTCCTATATTGCTGTATTATTGCGCACCTCTCATAACTTCCCCTGTATCGCCGTGTTTTCGTGCACCTCTCATACCTTCCCTACATCGCTGTGTTTTCACACACCTCTCATAACTTCTCCTATATCGCTGTGTTTTTGTGCACCTCTCATACCTTCCCCTATATCGCCCTGTTTTTGTACATCTCCCATTCCTGCCTCTATATCGCTGTGTTTTCGTGCACCTTTCATACCTTCCCCTATATCACTGTGTTTTCACACACCTCTCATAACTTCTCCTATATCGCTGTGTTTTTGTGCACCTCTCATACCTTCCCTAATATTGCTGCGTTTTCATGCACATCTCATCACATCCCCTATATCGCTGTGTATTCACGCACCTCCCATAGCATCCCCTATATCGCTGTTCCTTGCGCACCTCTCATACCTTCCCCTATATTGCTGTCTTTTCGCGCACATCCCATAGATTCACCTTTATCGCTGTGTTATTGTTCACCTCGCATAGCTTCCCCTATATCGCCGTCTTTTCGTACACCTCTCATGTCTTCACCGAGATCGCTATGTTTTCGCTCCTCTCATTACTTCCCCTATATCGCTGTGTTTTCTCGCACATCTGATACATTCACCCGTATCGCCGTGTTTTCACACACCTCTCATAACTTCTCCTATATCGCTGTGTTTTTGTGCACCTCTCATACCTTCCCCTATATCGCCCTGTTTTTGTACATCTCCCATTCCTGCCTCTATATCGCTGTGTTTTCGTGCACCTTTCATACCTTCCCCTATATCACTGTGTTTTCACACACCTCTCATAACTTCTCCTATATCGCTGTGTTTTTGTGCACCTCTCATACCTTCCCTAATATTGCTGCGTTTTCATGCACATCTCATCACATCCCCTATATCGCTGTGTATTCACGCACCTCCCATAGCATCCCCTATATCGCTGTTCCTTGCGCACCTCTCATACCTTCCCCTATATCGCTGTCTTTTCGCGCACATCCCATAGATTCACCTTTATCGCTGTGTTATTGTTCACCTCGCATAGCTTCCCCTATATCGCCGTCTTTTCGTACACCTCTCATGTCTTCACCGAGATCGCTATGTTTTCGCTCCTCTCATTACTTCCCCTATATCGCTGTGTTTTCTCGCACATCTGATACATTCTCCCGTATCGCCGTGTTTTCGCACACCTCTCATACCTTCCCCTATATTGCCCTGTTTTCGCGCACCTCCTATACCTTCCCTTATATCGCTGCGTTTTCATGTACCTCTCATACCTCCCCCAATATCGTTGTGTTTTCACGCATCTCTCATAAATTTTCCTATATTGCTGTATTTTTGCGCACCTCTCATAACTTCCCCTATATCGCCGTGTTTTTATGCACATCTCATCACGTCCCCTATATCGCTGTGTATTCGTGCACCTCCCATAGCATCCCCTATATCGCTGTGCCTTGCGCACCTCTCATACCTTCCCCTATTTCGAAGTCTTTTCGCGCACATCCCATAGATTCACCTTTATCGCTGTATTATTGCTCACCTCTCATAGCTTCCCCTGTATTGCCGTGTTTTTGCTCACCTCTCATAGCTTTCCCTATATCGCCGTGTTTTCGCGCACCTCTCCTGTCTTCCCCTATATTACTGTGTTTTCGCGCACCTTCCATAGCATCGCCTATATTGCTGTGCCTTCGCATACCTCCATTAATTTCATCTATATCACCCTGTTTTCGAGCACCTTACATACCTTCCCCTACATCGCTGTGTTTTTGTGCACCTCTCATACTTCCCCCTATATCGCTGTGCCTTGCGCACCTCTCATACCTTCCCCTAAATCACCCTGTTTTCGCGCACCTCCAATACCTTCCCTTATATCGCTGCGTTTTCGTGCACCTCTCATACCTTCCTGTATAACGCTGTGTTTTCATGCACATCTCATAACGTCCCCTATTTCGCTGTGTATTCGTGCAATTCCTATAACATCCCCTATATCGCTGTGCCTTCGCGCACCTCTCATACCTTCCCCTATAATGCCGTGTTTTCATGCACATCTCATAACGTCCCCTATATCGCTGGGTTTTCACGCACCTCTCATAACTTCCCCTATATCACCCTGCTTTCGAGCACCTCCCATACCTTCCCCTATATCGCTGTGTTTTCGTGTACCTCTCATACCTCCCCCTATATTGCTGTGTTTTCGCGCACCTCTAATAACTTCTTCTATATTGCTGTATTATTGCGCACCTCTCATAACTTCCCCTATATCGCCGTGTTTTCATGCACCTCTCATACCTTCCCTATATCGCTGTGTTTTCACACACCTCTCATAACTTCCCCTATATCGCTGTGTTTTTGTGCACCTCTCATAACTTCCCTAATATCGCTGCATCTTCATGCACATCTCATCACGTCCCCTATATCGCTGTGTATTCACGCACCTCTCATACCTCCCCCTATATCGCTGTGCCTTGCGCACCTCTCATACCTTCCCCTATATCGCTGTCTTTTCGCGCACATCCCATAGATTCACCTTTATCGCTGTGTTATTGCTCACCTCTCATAGCTTCCCTCATATGTCCGTGTCTTTGCGCACCTCTCATGTCTTCACCTAGATCGCTATGTTTTCACTCCTCTAAATACTTACCCTATATCGCTGTGTTTTCTCGCACATCTGATACATTCTCCCATATCGCCGTGTTTTCGCACACCTCTCATACTTTCCCCTATATCGCCGTGTTCTCGCACACTTCTCATACCTTCCCCTATATCACTGTGTTTTCGCGAACGTCCCATTGCGTCCCCTATATCATCCTGTTTTCGCGCACCTCTCATTAATTCCCCTATATCACCCTGCTTTCGAGCACCTCCCATACCTTCCCCTATATCGCTGAGTTTTCGTGTACCTCTCATACCTCCCCCTATATTGCTGTGTTTTCACGCACCTCTAATAACTTCTCCTATATTGCTGTATTATTGCGCACCTCTCATAACTTCCCCTGTATCGCCGTGTTTTCGTGCACCTCTCATACCTTCCCTACATCGCTGTGTTTTCACACACCTCTCATAACTTCTCCTATATCGCTGTGTTTTTGTGCACCTCTCATACCTTCCCCTATATCGCCCTGTTTTTGTACATCTCCCATTCCTGCCTCTATATCGCTGTGTTTTCGTGCACCTTTCATACCTTCCCCTATATCACTGTGTTTTCACACACCTCTCATAACTTCTCCTATATCGCTGTGTTTTTGTGCACCTCTCATACCTTCCCTAATATTGCTGCGTTTTCATGCACATCTCATCACATCCCCTATATCGCTGTGTATTCACGCACCTCCCATAGCATCCCCTATATCGCTGTTCCTTGCGCACCTCTCATACCTTCCCCTATATCGCTGTCTTTTCGCGCACATCCCATAGATTCACCTTTATCGCTGTGTTATTGTTCACCTCGCATAGCTTCCCCTATATCGCCGTCTTTTCGTACACCTCTCATGTCTTCACCGAGATCGCTATGTTTTCGCTCCTCTCATTACTTCCCCTATATCGCTGTGTTTTCTCGCACATCTGATACATTCACCCGTATCGCCGTGTTTTCACACACCTCTCATAACTTCTCCTATATCGCTGTGTTTTTGTGCACCTCTCATACCTTCCCCTATATCGCCCTGTTTTTGTACATCTCCCATTCCTGCCTCTATATCGCTGTGTTTTCGTGCACCTTTCATACCTTCCCCTATATCACTGTGTTTTCACACACCTCTCATAACTTCTCCTATATCGCTGTGTTTTTGTGCACCTCTCATACCTTCCCTAATATTGCTGCGTTTTCATGCACATCTCATCACATCCCCTATATCGCTGTGTATTCACGCACCTCCCATAGCATCCCCTATATCGCTGTTCCTTGCGCACCTCTCATACCTTCCCCTATATCGCTGTCTTTTCGCGCACATCCCATAGATTCACCTTTATCGCTGTGTTATTGTTCACCTCGCATAGCTTCCCCTATATCGCCGTCTTTTCGTACACCTCTCATGTCTTCACCGAGATCGCTATGTTTTCGCTCCTCTCATTACTTCCCCTATATCGCTGTGTTTTCTCGCACATCTGATACATTCACCCGTATCGCCGTGTTTTCACACACCTCTCATAACTTCTCCTATATCGCTGTGTTTTTGTGCACCTCTCATACCTTCCCCTATATCGCCCTGTTTTTGTACATCTCCCATTCCTGCCTCTATATCGCTGTGTTTTCGTGCACCTTTCATACCTTCCCCTATATCACTGTGTTTTCACACACCTCTCATAACTTCTCCTATATCGCTGTGTTTTTGTGCACCTCTCATACCTTCCCTAATATTGCTGCGTTTTCATGCACATCTCATCACATCCCCTATATCGCTGTGTATTCACGCACCTCCCATAGCATCCCCTATATCGCTGTTCCTTGCGCACCTCTCATACCTTCCCCTATATCGCTGTCTTTTCGCGCACATCCCATAGATTCACCTTTATCGCTGTGTTATTGTTCACCTCGCATAGCTTCCCCTATATCGCCGTCTTTTCGTACACCTCTCATGTCTTCACCGAGATCGCTATGTTTTCGCTCCTCTCATTACTTCCCCTATATCGCTGTGTTTTCTCGCACATCTGATACATTCTCCCGTATCGCCGTGTTTTCGCACACCTCTCATACCTTCCCCTATATTGCCCTGTTTTCGCGCACCTCCTATACCTTCCCTTATATCGCTGCGTTTTCATGTACCTCTCATACCTCCCCCAATATCGTTGTGTTTTCACGCATCTCTCATAAATTTTCCTATATTGCTGTATTTTTGCGCACCTCTCATAACTTCCCCTATATCGCCGTGTTTTTATGCACATCTCATCACGTCCCCTATATCGCTGTGTATTCGTGCACCTCCCATAGCATCCCCTATATCGCTGTGCCTTGCGCACCTCTCATACCTTCCCCTATTTCGAAGTCTTTTCGCGCACATCCCATAGATTCACCTTTATCGCTGTATTATTGCTCACCTCTCATAGCTTCCCCTGTATTGCCGTGTTTTTGCTCACCTCTCATAGCTTTCCCTATATCGCCGTGTTTTCGCGCACCTCTCCTGTCTTCCCCTATATTACTGTGTTTTCGCGCACCTTCCATAGCATCGCCTATATTGCTGTGCCTTCGCATACCTCCATTAATTTCATCTATATCACCCTGTTTTCGAGCACCTTACATACCTTCCCCTACATCGCTGTGTTTTTGTGCACCTCTCATACTTCCCCCTATATCGCTGTGCCTTGCGCACCTCTCATACCTTCCCCTAAATCACCCTGTTTTCGCGCACCTCCAATACCTTCCCTTATATCGCTGCGTTTTCGTGCACCTCTCATACCTTCCTGTATAACGCTGTGTTTTCATGCACATCTCATAACGTCCCCTATTTCGCTGTGTATTCGTGCAATTCCTATAACATCCCCTATATCGCTGTGCCTTCGCGCACCTCTCATACCTTCCCCTATAATGCCGTGTTTTCATGCACATCTCATAACGTCCCCTATATCGCTGGGTTTTCACGCACCTCTCATAACTTCCCCTATATCACCCTGCTTTCGAGCACCTCCCATACCTTCCCCTATATCGCTGTGTTTTCGTGTACCTCTCATACCTCCCCCTATATTGCTGTGTTTTCGCGCACCTCTAATAACTTCTTCTATATTGCTGTATTATTGCGCACCTCTCATAACTTCCCCTATATCGCCGTGTTTTCATGCACCTCTCATACCTTCCCTATATCGCTGTGTTTTCACACACCTCTCATAACTTCCCCTATATCGCTGTGTTTTTGTGCACCTCTCATAACTTCCCTAATATCGCTGCATCTTCATGCACATCTCATCACGTCCCCTATATCGCTGTGTATTCACGCACCTCTCATACCTCCCCCTATATCGCTGTGCCTTGCGCACCTCTCATACCTTCCCCTATATCGCTGTCTTTTCGCGCACATCCCATAGATTCACCTTTATCGCTGTGTTATTGCTCACCTCTCATAGCTTCCCTCATATGTCCGTGTCTTTGCGCACCTCTCATGTCTTCACCTAGATCGCTATGTTTTCACTCCTCTAAATACTTACCCTATATCGCTGTGTTTTCTCGCACATCTGATACATTCTCCCATATCGCCGTGTTTTCGCACACCTCTCATACTTTCCCCTATATCGCCGTGTTCTCGCACACTTCTCATACCTTCCCCTATATCACTGTGTTTTCGCGAACGTCCCATTGCGTCCCCTATATCATCCTGTTTTCGCGCACCTCTCATTAATTCCCCTATATCACCCTGCTTTCGAGCACCTCCCATACCTTCCCCTATATCGCTGAGTTTTCGTGTACCTCTCATACCTCCCCCTATATTGCTGTGTTTTCACGCACCTCTAATAACTTCTCCTATATTGCTGTATTATTGCGCACCTCTCATAACTTCCCCTGTATCGCCGTGTTTTCGTGCACCTCTCATACCTTCCCTACATCGCTGTGTTTTCACACACCTCTCATAACTTCTCCTATATCGCTGTGTTTTTGTGCACCTCTCATACCTTCCCCTATATCGCCCTGTTTTTGTACATCTCCCATTCCTGCCTCTATATCGCTGTGTTTTCGTGCACCTTTCATACCTTCCCCTATATCACTGTGTTTTCACACACCTCTCATAACTTCTCCTATATCGCTGTGTTTTTGTGCACCTCTCATACCTTCCCTAATATTGCTGCGTTTTCATGCACATCTCATCACATCCCCTATATCGCTGTGTATTCACGCACCTCCCATAGCATCCCCTATATCGCTGTTCCTTGCGCACCTCTCATACCTTCCCCTATATCGCTGTCTTTTCGCGCACATCCCATAGATTCACCTTTATCGCTGTGTTATTGTTCACCTCGCATAGCTTCCCCTATATCGCCGTCTTTTCGTACACCTCTCATGTCTTCACCGAGATCGCTATGTTTTCGCT